>NW_020867414.1:0-73350 GCF_003369695.1 Bos indicus x Bos taurus | reverse complement strand
AAATAGAGATATATAATATCATTAGATAAGAGTTACCTTACTTAGTTGTGCTTTTTAATATAAAAAAAAAGTACTCATTCTTTAGGTAATATCTCCCAAATTGCTTAATTCTTTTTTTAAACATCCAATGAAAAACGTTAGAGTAGAGTAAGCATTAAAAGGAACAAGTCTAATTTGAAATTGAGATTTGCATTAATAACCACAGCTTTCATTGCAGCTCATCTGTCTTATTGCTTGTTTTTGTATTTTTATCCTTCTGTTAGCTATGATAAATCTCAGGCCACTCTTTTTTAAGGACCATTTTTTTGCTTATATGCACCTAATAGTTGGAATAAAGGTATTACATAACTTATTAGTACACATTTGCTGCTTATTCTGAGCTTTAAAGACTCTCAGAGCTATTAAGTTTTCTCAAAACAAATGATCTCTCCAGAAGAATTTAAAATTTATATTTAAACCACCAGTGTCTGTTCTCATCTTTTAATAACCCAGCTCTATGCTTTAGTACCTACACTCAGCTTCTTCTCGCTTGTAGGTTTCAATCATCAAAAAGGCTAGCATTCCCTTTTGTTGTTGTTGTGTTTTTTCTATATTACACAAGATAAAGTTATAATTCTTCCAGGGGGCTAGCTGGTTCACTTGCAGCTTTGTGATTTATTGTGGTTAGAGGATGAAATCATTAAGCCATTTGAAAAAATAGCAAAGCTTTAAACAGTTAAAAGCCTATACTTTATCATATTCTGTATGTAAAGTACATAGCGAGATAAACTGCAGGGTAGGAAATGTACCAGTGCCATCTAGGAAACTTCAGTTATTTTAACTATTTCGAAAGCTTATATCACAGTAACATTTTACCACATAAGTCTAATTTTATACTCTAAAGCTCACTTTCCATCTTGTAAAGTTTCCCAATACATAAGTATTTATAATTAAATCCTTCAATCACCATTAGTTCACTGAGAATAGGCCAGTATCTCTTGCCATGACTATGTGGGCTCATACTACTATTATCTTCTATCACCATTTTTATAGCCAATTACTAATCTTTAATTTGACCTGTGAGTAAAGATTTCAAGAAAGGACTCCTTTGTTTGGTTATGTGATAATAAATATGAAAAAGATTATATAAAAAAGCGAAAAAAAAAGTTATGCCAAAGTGACTTCTATATTTCATTTCATTATTGTATTTTTAAGAGCCTTTATGCTCATTAATAATGACATTAATCTTTCATAAGCATCTTTCATTTTCAAATCAACTGCCTGTCAACATAATTACCTTTTAAAATCAAATAAAAATATTTACATACATGTTAAGAATCACCTATGTCTTATACATTTTAAATGTGTTAATTACTAAGGGAAAATTTAAAATATTCATTTAGAGGCAACACATTTTAAGAGCACTAACATGTATTCAAGATTAAAAGAATATTCTATACTGTCAAAAATTGTGTTTTGCCATGAAATGGCCACAAAATTCCCAATCTCACCTAGACACAATTTGACCTGTCACATTTCCACCAAGAGGTAGGGGTTATATTGATTTATTTGAGTCTAGGAGAGTTCCAGAAAAAACATCTATTTCTGCTTTATTGACTGTGCCAAAACCTTTGACTGTGTGGACCACAATAAACTGGAAAATTCTGAAAGAGACTGGAGTACAGACCACCTGACCTGCCTCTTGAGAAACCTGTATGCAGGTCAGGAAGCAACAGTTAGAACTGGACATGGACAACAGACTGCTTCCAAATAGGAAAAGGAGTACATCAAGGCTGTATATTTTCACCCTGCTTATTTTAACTTATATGCAGAGTACATCATGAGAAACCGCTGGGCTGGAAGAAGCACAAGCTGGATCAAGATGACACACGAGAAATATCAATAACCTCAGATATGCAGATACACTCACCCCTTATGGCAGAAGTGAAGAGGAACTCAAGAGGCCTCTTGATGAAAAGGTGAAAGAGGAGAGTGGAAAATGTTTGGCTTAAAGCTCAACATTCAGAAAACTAAGATCATGGCCATCTGGTCCCATCACTTCTTGGGAAATAGATTGGGGAAACAGTGGAAACAGTTGAAAACAGTGTCCAACTTTATTTTTGGGGCTCCAGATCACTGCAGATGGTTAATGCAGCCATGAATTAAAAGACGCTTACTGCTTCGAAGGAAAGTTATGACCAACCTAGACAGCATATTCAAAAGCAGAGACATTACTTTGCCAACAAAGGTCTGTCTAGTCAAGGCTACGGTTTTTCCAGTGGTCGTGTATGGATGTGAGAGTTGGACTGTGAAGAAAGATGAGTACTGAAGATTGATGCTTTTGAACTGTGGTGTTTGGAGAAGACTCTTGAGAGTCCTTTGGACTGCAGGGAGATCCAACCAGTCCATTCTGAAGGAGATAAGTCCTGGGTGTTCTTTGGAAGAAATGATGCTAAAGCTGAAACTCCATTACTTTTGCCACCTCATGAGAAGGGTTGACTCATTGGAAAAGACCCTGATGCTGGGATGGATTGGGGCAGGAGGAGAAGGGGACGACAGAGGATGGGATCGCTGGATGGCATCACTGACTCCATGGACATGAGTTTGAGTGAATTCCAGGAGTTGGTGATGGACAGGGAGGCTTGGCATGCTGTGATTCATGGGGCCGCAAAGAGTCCCACATGACTGAGAGACTGAACTGAACTGAACTGAGGTGGGCTTGTGATACACTTGTAGCATAATTTATGAGGGAATTGATACTATGTGGACTTCTAAGGCTAGGTTATAAAGGGAAATACAGTTCTGTTTTGTTTTCCAGTTTGGATCCAAAACCTGTGTGTAAGAAGTTTTACATGCCTTAGATGCAATGTATAGGGTGCCAGTCCACAGCCTCCGGCGAAGCCCCTCAGTTTATAGCTTGTGTCCACGTGAGGGAGCCATTTTGGTCATTCAGCCCAGGAGAATTGCAGAAGATTAAGCCCTAGCTGACATGTGGACACAAACACAAAAGAAAACTCCAAGTCGGAACTGCCAAACTCAGTTGTTCATGACTCACTGACTCATCAAGTTATGATAAAAATAAATGATTGCTTTAAGTTGTTAAGTTTTAGGATAATTTGTACATATAAATAATACCCAGCACAGAAATCTGTGACTGGGTTGAGGTAATGCTGTTAAAAAAGAAAGAAAGAAAGAAAGAAATATGACACCCAAATGTAATGGCATTTACTTTGAGGAATGAGCAGTGGGCAGAAAACATAATATGGGGGAGGCACGTCTTGAAGAGATCCCAAAGATGCTGCTCAGTTCAGTTCAGTTCAGTTGCTCAGTCGTGTCCAACACTTTGCAACCCCATGAACCACAGCACTCCAGGCCTCCCTTTTCATCACCAACTGCGGGAGTCTATACAGACTCATGTCCATTGAGTCGGTGATGCCATCGAACCATCTCATCCTCTTCTCCTCCTGCCTTCAATCTTTCCCAACATCAGGATCTTTTCAAATGAGTCAGCTCTTCGCATCAGGTGGCCAAAGTATTGGAGTTTCAGCTTCAACATCAGTCCTTCCAATGAACACCCAGGACTGATCTCCTTTAGGATGAACTGGTTGGATCTCCTTGCAGTCCAGGGGACTCTCAAGAGTCTTCTCCAACATCACAGTTCAAAAACATAAATTCTTTGGCACTCAGCTTTCTTCACAGTCCAACTCTCACATCCATACACAACTACTGGAAAAACCATAGCCTTAACTAGACAGGCCTTTGTTGGCAAAGTAATGTCTCTGCTTTTTTATATGCTGTTTAGGTTGATCATAACTTTCCTTCCAAGGAGTAAGCGTCTTTTAATTTCATGGCTGCAATCACCATCTGCAGTGATTTTGGAGCCCCAAAACTAAAGTCAGCCACTGTTTCTCCATCTATTTGCCATGAAATGATGGGACTGGATGCCATAATCTTAGTTTTCTGAATGTTGAGCTTTAAGCCAAAATTTTCACTCTCCTCTTTCACTTTCATCAAGAGGCTCTTTAGTTTTTCTTCACTTTCTGCCATAAGGGTGGTGTCATCTACATATCTGAGGTTATTGATATTTCTCCCAGCAATCATGATTCCAGCTTGTGCTTCCTCGAGCCCAGCATTTCTCATAATGTACTCTGAATATAAGTTAAATAAGCAGGGTGACAATATACAGCCTTGATGTACTCCTTTTCCTATTTGGAAGCAGTCTGTTGTTCCATGTCCAGTTCTAACTGTTGCTTCCTGACCTGCATACAAACTTCTCAAGAGGCAGGTCAGGTAGTCTGATATCCCCATCTTTTTCAGATTTTTCCACAGTTTATTGTGATCCACATAGTCAAAGGTTTTGGCATAGTCAATAAAGCAGAAATAGATGTTTCTCTGGAACCCTCTTGCTTTTTTGCTGATCCAGTGGATATTGGCAATTTGATCTCTGGTTCCCCTGCCTTTTCTAAAACCAGCTTGAACATCTGGAAGTTCACAGTTCACATATTGCTGAAACCTGTCTTGGAGAATTTTGAGCATTTCTTTACTAGTGTGTGAGATGAGTGCAGTTGTGTGATAGTTTGAGCATTCTTTGGCATTGCCCTTCTTTGGGATTGGAATGAAAACTGACCTTTTCCAGTCCTGTGGCCACTGCTAAGTTTTCCAAATTTGCTGGCATATTGAGTGCAGCCCTTTCACAGCATCATCTTTCAGGATTTGAAATAGCTCAACTGGAATTCCATCACCTCCACTAGCTTTGTTCGTAGTGATGCTTCCTAAGGCCCACTTGACTTCACATTCCAGGATGTCTGGCTCTAGGTAAGTGATCACACCATCATGATTATCTCGGTGGTGAAGATTTTTTTGTATAGTTCTTCTGTGTATTCTTGCCACCTTTTCTTAATATCTTCTGCTTATGTTAGATCTATACCTTTTCTGTCCTTTATTGAGCCCATCTTTGCATGAAATATTCCCTTGGTATCTCTAATTTTCTTGACGAGATCTCTAGTCTTTCCCATTCTGTTGTTTTCCTCTATTTCTTTGCACTGATCACTGAGGAAAGTTTTCTTATCTCTCCTTGCTATTCTTTGGAACTCTGCATTCACATGGGTATATCTTTTCTTTTCTCCTTTGCTTTTTGCTTCTCTTCTCTTCACAGCTATTTGTAAGGCCTCCCCAGACAGCCATTTTGCTTTTTTTGCATTTTTTTTTTCCTTGGGGAGGTTCTTGATTCCTGTCTCCTGTACAATGTCATGGACTTCCTTCTATTGTTCATCAGGCACTCTTTCTATCAGATCTAGTCCTTTAAATCTATTTCTCACATCCACTCTGTAGTCAAAAGGGATTTGGTTTAGGTCATACCTGAATGGTCTAGTGGTTTTCCCCACTTTCTTCATTTTAAGTCTGAATATGACAATGAGGAGTTCATTATCTGAGCCACAGTCATCTCCTGGTCTTTTTTTTTTTTTGCTGACTGTATAGATCTTCTCCATCTTTGGCTGCAAAGATATAATCAATCTACTGGGGGCTTAAAGTAAAGTGAGTCTACTCTGGAAGATCTACTTTGGAAGTAGATCCTATTTCCTACCTGATTATCATGTATGCTCTTTAGTATGTTCTCGCCTTCCCTGTTGTTGGTAGAGTTTAATTTTACCTGTTTTGAGATACCTTTCTCACCTATACTTGTCCCTATCCTTTGACACATACAGAGAAAGAGAAAAGTACATGTTTATATTTGTGGATGAACATACTATATAGTTATAGAAATAGAAGACATACATACACCTACAAGAAAGAACATCCTACTAAATTTCCATCCCTTTTTGTTGTTAAGAGAATATTGAAATTTAAACTAAAGAACCATTTGTGGAAGATAATACAAATTTACACATAATGCAATTTAATACATGCCAGGTAGCAATCCTGATCCACACTGTCTGTGTGGCAAAGGGAAGATATACTGTTTCTTCAATTCTTTCATACTTTCCCCATCACACACCAGCATGCTGTGCCTACTCAAATGCTTGCCAGAAATTGCCGTTCAGAACTGGTTAGGGGACCCTGTAGTGCAACACAAATAGACAATGTGGCAAAATTACACAACAGGTAAAAAAGAAAATTACATTAAAACACACACACACAAACACACAGCTATTGTTGATTTTGAGTCCTCCTATATTCCATCTGCTCTACTGAGCTCTCAGTGTATCTTCCAGAAGGTGGCATAGAAAGTTAAGTAAACTGTCAAAAATACGCAGCTACTAACTGACAGAATTTGTGAAACAAACAAGCAAAGAACCAGACACCCTGACTTCAAAATCCTAATCCTTAACCACTATGACATATTGCCTCTGGAAAATAACAGCTGCAAAATAAAAGTGTGATCTATCCAGTAACGTTTTTTAATGTTAAGAAACTACTGGATCCAAGTGGTCTCAGTCCCAGTTTTAGTGACTATAAAATTAAATATGTATACATATCATAGGATCCAATACATACACTGTGAAGTGTAAAGGATTTTTATAGACATAGTTGTGGCTGTTTTATCATTATTGAGGTTGGCACATGGAAATGCTTCAGAATAGCTGTACTGCTACACCTCAGCAGAAGAATAATGCAACTTGACAACACACAAATGAGGACTGCCTTTTCATTTGTTTTAGCCTCAATTTAGAAAGCAATAGCTCTGTTGCATTAACATGGAATTCTGATCATCAGTTTATAAACAAAGCCTAGAGTTTATGCCTGTATTGGAGTGTTTAATTTAATTATACCTATTGCATTTAAGTGTATTTCTTTTGATGAAGAGGGAACATACCAGGAGGGAAGCATACAAATTATTTCCTTTGTGGACTCATCATCAGAAAGATATAGAAATACAAAGCCCTTTGTTGTTCTACTTGGCAGAGTAAACTAAGACCTCAGAACAAATAGAAGCCTTCTTAAGCCTTCTATTTGTCTCCTGAGCTGAGATATAAGCACTGAGCAAGCTCTATGTGCTAGAAAAGCAGTACACAGCAGCCAGGGCTTCATGCTTTGTCTAATACATAGGGATGCAGGAGCTTTTCATGAAGGGAGTAGCTCTGCCACTGGCATAAGAGAAAAGAAAATAAGTTGTCTAATTCTAAGCTAAGGCCAGGAAGGTCAGCAAAGAGACTATACTTTACTTTGCATGTAGGATTAGCTTGAACGGTCACTACTGTGGCTGGAGGTCTAGGTTTCAATCCAAGGATGACAAGAAAACTGTAAAGGAAATAACCAAAAGTGAAATAGCAAAAACCTGGGGGGAATCAGTAGACTAAACGAGGTAGTGTTTGTTTCTCCTTTAGTTGTATATATTAAAGAAATTGATTTGGCATCCAAACAATAAAATCTATGCAAGCTAATCAAATACAAACTTTTCATTACCTAAATTTTCTCTCAACAAAAGATGATATTAAAATGTCAGTGCTAGTAACAACGTAAGAAGCTAACAGAAATGTAATCAATGACCCACATGTTAGAGCAGATTATATTTGAGTAGCTTGCTGCTGCTGCTAAGTCGCTTCAGTCGTGTCCGACTCTGTGCGACCCCATAGATGGCAGCCCACCAGGCTCCCCCATCCCTGAGATTCTCCAGGCAAGAACACTGGAGTGGGTTGCCATTTCCTTCTCCAATGCATGAAAGGGAAAAGTGAAAGTGAAGTCGCTCGGTCGGGTCCGACTCCTAGCAACCCCATGGACTGCAGCCCACCGGGCTCCTCTGTCCATGGGATTTTCCAGGCAAGAGTACTGGAGTGGGGTGCCATTGCCTTCTCCATTGAGTAGCTTAGATAGGCAGTATTTTTTCTATTTTAGAAGGATTTTATCTTATATCTATTACACATTATTTTTAAAAACAACTCAGGAGGAAAAACACTGTCAAAATTCATTTCAAGATATTGATGTTCAGAATAAAATTACTATATTAATTAGAAGGAGTTTTAAAATAAAAAAATGGTAAACTTGAGTGTCACTATCAATAGTTTAGCCAAATGTATGTATTAGTTTGTATCATGATGTCTGATAGTAGATTTTTTACAGTAGTGTAGGCAACGGCAGGCCACTCCAGTACTCTTGCCTGAAAAGTCCCATGGATAGAGGAGCCTGGTAGGCTGCAGTCCATGGGGTCGCTAGGAGTAGGATGTGACTGAGTGACTTCACTTTCACTTTTCACTTTCATGCAATGTAGAAGGAAATGGCAACCCACTCCAGTGTTCTTGCCTGGAGAATCCCAGGGACGGCAGAGCCTGGTGGGCTGTCGTCTATGGGGTTGCACAGAGTCGGACACGACAGAAGCCACTTAGCAGCAGCAGCATTAGACCTTTAGGAAAGCTTTATTCTTCAAAATATATTGAGATCAATGTTACATATGTGACAGAGAGCTATTTAAAATGATTTTTGAATACGTGACTTTTATATTGATTCAGTTCTTAAATAATAGCATACAAAAATGTGTCGTAAGAAATATTCAGATGTGTACATTACAATGTGACTATTTTTAGTATTTAGGTATGAGAGCAGACTAATGGACAGAGCTTTGTGACATTGTACAGGAGGCAGAAATCAGGACCATCTCCAAGAAAAAGAAATGCAAAAAGTTGTCTGAGGAGGCCTTACAAATAGCAGAGAAAAGAAGAGAAGCTAAGGCAAAGGAGAAAAGCAAAGATATACCCATATGAATGCAGATTTCCAAAAAGAGCAAGGAGAGAAAGAAAGTCTTCCTCAGTGATCAGTCCAAATAAACAGAGGAAAACAATAGAGTGGGAAAGACTAGAGATCTCTTCAAGAAAATTAGAGATATCAAGGGAACATTTCATGCAAAGATGGGCACAATAAAGGACAGAAATGGTATGGATCTAACAAAAGCAGAATATACTAAGAAGGGGTGGCAAGAATACACAGAAGAACTACACAAAAAAGATCTTCATGACCCAGATAATCATGATGGTGTGATCACTCACCTAGAGCCAGACATCCCGGAATGTGAAGTCAAGTGGACCTTAGGAAGCATCACTACAAAAAAAGCTAGTGGAGGTGATGGAATTTCAGCTGAGCTACTTCAAATCCTAAAAGATTATGTTGTGGAAGTGCTGCACTCAATATGCCAGCAAATTTGGAAAACTCAGCAGTGTCCACAGGACTGGAAAAGGTCAGTTTTCATTCCAATCCCCAAGAACACAATGCCAAAGAACGTTCAAACTACCGCACAATTACACTCTTTTCACACACTAGCAAAGTAATGCTCAAAATTTTTCAAGCCAGGCTTCAACATTATGTGAACTGAGAACTTCCAGATGTTCAAGCTGGATTTAGAAAAGGCAGAGGAACCAGAGATCAAATTGCCAACATCTGCTGGATCATAGAAAAAGCAACAGAGGTTCAGAAAAACACCTACTTCTGTTTATTGACTACATCAAAGCCTTTGACTCTGTGGATCACAACAAACTATGGAAAATTCTTAATGAGATGAGAATACCAGACCACCTTACCTGCCTCCTGAGAAATCTGTATGCAGGTCAAAAAGCAACAGTTAGAACTGTACATGGAAAAATAGACTGGTTCCAAATTGGAAAAGGAGTATGTCAACGCTTTATATTGTTACCCTGTTTATTTAAATTATTTGCAGAGGACAACATGAGAAATGCTGGGCTGGTAAAGCTCAAGCTGAAACTAAGATTTCCAGGAGAAATATCAATAATCTCAGATATGCAGATGACACCTCCCTTATGGCAGAAAGCCAAGAGTAACTAAAGAGGCTCTTGATGAAAGTGAAAGAGGAGAGGGAAAAGGCTGACTTAGAACTCAACATTCAAAAAACAAAGATCATGGCATCTGGTCCCATCACTGCATGGCAAATAGATGGGGAAACAATGGAAACAGTGAATGGTTTTATTTTCTTGGGCTCCAAAATCATTGCAGATGGTGACTGCAGCCATGAAATTAAAAGACGGTTGCTCCTGGGAAGAAAAGCTATGACCAACCTAGACAGTGTATTCAAAAGCAGAGACATACTTGGCCTACAAAGGTCCATCTAGTCAGAGCTATGGTTTTTCCAGAAGTAATGTACGGATGTCAGAGTTGGACCATAAAGAAAACTGAGCGGCAAAGAATTGATGCTCTTGAACTGTGGCGTTGGAAAAGGCTCTTGAGATTCCCTTGGACTGCAAGAACAAACCAGTCAATTCTTACATGAAATCCGTCCTGAATATTCATCAGAAGGACTGATGCTGAAGCTCCAGTACTTTGGCCACCTGATGTGAAGAACCGTCTCATTGGAAAAGACCCTGATAATGGGAAAGATTGAAGGCAGGAGGAGAAGTGGATGACAGCAGATGAGATGGTTGGATGGCATCACCACTGGATGTACATGGAGTTTGATGGACAGGGAAGCCTGGTGTGCTGCACTCCTTGGGATTGCAAAAAGTCCAACACAACTGAGCAACTGAACTGCACTGAGCAGTCTAAATCTCAGCAGTTCAGTTACATACAAAAATATATCAGGGTTTATAAAGAGTGATAAAAAACTGAATAACACTTAGACTAAGATAGAATATCAACTGTATAGTTATTATGGCAAATCATATAGGGGATCATCAAAACCAAAACAATCCAAAACAATGGATTATTCCTGGGAAGTTAAGTGAAGCTTCTCAGAACACTGCTATTTAAATTAAGCCTTGAGAAATAAATAGCTTAATCAGATCTGTGTGTGAGTAAAAGAAATCTGACACCAAAGTGAAAAATGATAGAGACCTAGAGAAAGGAATATTTATTTTAATTTTTAAAATAATAATTTAAATGTATTTATAATTATAAAATTTATCTTACAACATTTAAATTCCTAAAATTTCAATGAATATCTATATGTACATCAGTTACAATTAGTTTTTAACACATTGTCCCATTTGCTGCATGATAAAGCAAAACAAATTATTGATACATACAACCAAGATCCATACATCAATAAAGCAAAAATTGAGCATGCACCTATAAGAAATCAGAAATATGTTCTAAATAAAGAATACTATTAAGCAAAAGAAAATTAAAATTGCCTTGAATGATTAGTATTCAGCCCATATTAATATTTTCATAACTATCTCAAAAATGCTTCAGCTTTTTTCAGTGTGCATGCACTGTATGCTGATATCTCTTTAGCCTTCTTTAATCTAGAAACAGATCACCCTCTTATGTTTTCTTCATGGTATTACTTTTTAAAGACAATATTGTTGTCTTACAGAAGGTAACATAGTCTGGATTTGTTTGTGTACTTGAGATATTATTAAACTGATCTTCATTCTCTTGTATTTCCAAGAAAAAGGAAGTTAGGATTAAAGAACTGATTATATTCAGGTGAAATTTTATTTGTTATGGACTCTGCAGTCTTCATGACATGACCCAACAGATTGGGTGGACTCTCCAATAGCAATGCTATACTATTGTTTAAGGTGGTGCTATAGCTCATTTTTGGAGAAGGAAATGGCAACCCACTCCAGTGTTCTTGCCTGGAGAATCCCAGGGACGGGGGAGCTTGGTGGGCTGCAGTCTATGGGGTCGCACAGAGTTGGACATGACTGAAGCAACTTAGCAGCAGCAGCGGCATAGCTCATTTTCACTTCTCTGTAATATTCTTTTGCTTTTAGCCATTCTCTTTTTGAAGGAGAGCTTTGTTGCAAAAACTATGCTATCATGAGCATATAGCATATGTGTATGTATGTGTTTATTAGGACATAGAACAAAAGGGGATCATGAAGTCATAAATTCTGTTCATGTTTCATATTAAAAATAATGGAAGATTGTTTTCCAAGGTAGTTTTACCAGCTTACATTCTTATGTTATTCTCTCATCCCTTTATTTAATCCACATTCATATTTACTCTTGTCAGGTAGATTTTTTTCAATTGCATAATTTTAAATAAGACTTCTTTATAATTTTATATTTCACTAATATGATAAATTAGATTAAAATAGGGCACAAGGAAACTTTGGGAATGATGGCTTTTTAAATTATCTTAATTATACTGACAATTCTAAGAGTTAATATATAAAATTGTACACTTTACGTCTATATAGTTTATTGGATGCCATTCATTCAGGGGTTCTGAACCTCTGGGATCTAAGGCCTAATGATCTGAGGTGGTGTGGATGTAACAATAATAGAAATAAAATGAATTAAAAATGTAATGTGCTGGAATCATCCCCCACCCCTGGTCCGCAGAAAAATTGTTGTCAACAAAACCAGTCCCTGGAGCTAAAAGTTTTAGGGAGCATTGATTACTTCAATAAAACATAAGTCTTTTGCATTCGTAAAGAGTAAGCCACTTTTTGACAATGTATTATGTGATATGATTTCTTTTATTTGTTCTGTTTTATTTTAGTATTTTGACATCTATATTCATTCATAAATGAGATTGATTTCTACCTTTTTACCCCTTGCCCAAAAATATAACCAAGATCTCAACTTGTCTGTGGGTTGTTCATTTGAGAAAGTTGCAAAAACACAAGAAAGTGAAGGACATGCAACCGAGAAAGCCAGAAACCAATACAGATGGAATCAGTAAGCTGGTTACCACTGTGTGCAACTGGAGCCCAGTCTTGCTGGGGACATGTTGAATCAATTAAGAGAATTATCCACTTATTCATTTGCTTAATTTGATTTTCCCTGATATGAACAAGCTTAACTTATTATTATTTGTAAATAAACAATTTCCCCAGGATTAGTGAAAGAGAATACATATAATATACCTAAAGATCTGCACCCAGACCACAAAAACAGATGAGGAGGGAAGAGAAAAGCAGAGAACTAGAGCAGCTACAGCACCAGATAAGAACTTAACAGACAGACTGCTAGCAGCAAATAAGGGAACGGCCCACTGCACATAAAGCTGAGGTCAGAGGTGGACTGAGGGGCTGTGGTATGGAGCACCAGCGGTACTGTGATTTTGAAATATGACTACATTTTGTACTGTCCTCCCAAGAGGAGGTGAATTCTATATTCTAGTCATTTAAACCTTCAGCCTTTGCTCTGTTCTTGGAGCCCTAGCCATTACACAGAAAACTCAAACATTTAGTGGTCACCATACTGTGAGGGACCTCAAGTTATATGGAGAGGAAACATGTAAATAGACATTCTTAGCTGATCCTGGTCTACACATCATCTCAGCCTAGATGACATGTGAATGAGTATCCAGATAATTCTCACCCTCTGTTGTATTCATCACCTCATAGAAAGAGCTGATGCTTTGCAGATGGGCCAGATGTTTCTAAGCTGCAAACATTTGTAGAGTCACCATATACTGCTACCAGAGGAGTGCGAATGGAGATAGGAAACAAAGACGAGTCTACCCAGATCACATTATTAGAATGCCTACCCCACACAAAATGATTTTTGTTATATGCCACTCACTTTAGGATAACATCTATGCCAAAAACTGGAATAAAGAATACCTGTCACAGCCAGTAAAATGACTTCCTCCTATAGTTCTTATTTGTAGGAAGCAACAAGGTCATATAATGAGTTAAAAAAGTATTTCTCCATTTATTTTCTCTGTTAGAGTTTCAGGTGTAAACTCCCTGTTCTTGCTTGACTCACCTTAGTAATTCAAGAGAGAGACTTACATTTGGTCTAAATCATCTTGCCTTTTATCTGTATTTTTCCCTGCCTATTGTCTCAATTACGTTCTCTTGTATTATGAAGTTTCATCTTTCAAGTTCTTAATCTTCTGAGATTCAAGGAAAAAGAACAAAAAACTAGTAATTGCAGTCAGCATTCGGTTGCTTTTTGAAGTATTTTATCCATGTCTTGAACATTTGTAATCATAGGAGACATTTTTCAAGATTTGGCTTTCTTTAGTGTTTTCTTTTTCTCTTCTCTCTCTATTCAGACACACATTTGGTACTGACTGAACTATGTTAGCATTTTTATGAGCTAATATACTGCTTATATAATTTCCCATCAAGTAATCCCTAGCAAATGGCTTCTTTTGAAATATGTTTTGGTCTTAACATTTCAAGTGGCAGCAAATCTTTAAAAATACTTTTAAAGACTTATAAAATATACTTATAAAAACTATTGCTTTTTAAAAATTAACCAGGCTCAAGCCTAAGTCTATAAATCAGAAATACTAATAAAAGAGAAATAACTTTTTTTGCTGGGTGTTTCCATGAGTATTGTTTCATTTCATTTACACAACAACACTTCTTGATATTTGTTATTATCATCACATTTTAGGGACGGACATAGTAAATTTCATAGAGATTACTTTATAGTTTTGGGTCAATACATATAGCTAATAAGCTGCACACTTAAAATATGAAACTAAAATGTCTATTTCCATGACTTATATATAAAACACATAGCCCAGTTCCTGCCGTATACAATAATGTTATTATTCACGACAATATTTATGCTTTTTTTGATACTGTCAGCAATTCTAACTTTTCTAGAAGTTATCTTACAAGAAATATAGGTTACTCAGTCAAATGATATTTCCATGTTAATTTGCTTTTTTAGAAAGTTTAATCAATTTAGAGTCTCATAGACACTATAGACACATATATCTTTTATACTTTTCACTTTTTAAATGGTATAATTTAATGTTTTGTGAAATGAGTAGAAGTATTACAAGTTTTAGTTAAATGACCAAAGTTTTATATCAGAAATGTTCTACATTTTCATTTTATTGATAGGCAATATTCAGGGCCTAACTTCTTTTTTTTAATAGTTTTGTTTCAGACTATGTAGAGGGAAAAAAAATAGTATTTTGTTATCACTGAGACATTCATTGTTCTCATTAATCATACTTACTTTCTTCTATGTGGAGAACATGTTTCTTCTTTTTATATATAATTACCCATAAATTTGTTAGTTTTCTTAGAAAACTTTTAAATTTTTCATTAATGCTTTCATTAAGAAATAAGAATATCCTTATGTTTAAATTTATAATTGTGAATCGTGTTTGCTTTCCTAGTTAACCGAGAAACTGTTTTGTTATGATTTTAAAATTAGTAGTAAAACTTAGCAAGCCAGTATAAGTTAAGTGCCAGAATAAATTAAGTGCCACTGCTTACACTAATGAGAGTTAATAGAGTTTGGCATAATCTATCATTTTTTATTTAGTGACTGGTACTATATATGTATATGGAGAAGGCAATGGCACCCCACTCCAGTACTCTTGCCTGGAAAATCGCACAGACGGAGGAGCCTGGTAGGCTGCAGACCACGGGGTCGCTAAGAGTCAGACACGACTGAGCGACTTCTCTTTCACTTTTCACTTTCATGCATTGGAGAAGGAAATGGCAACCCACTCCAATATTCTTGCCTGGAGAATCCCAGGAACAGGGGAGCCTGGTGGGCTTCTGTCTATGGGGTCGCACAGAGTCGGACACGACTGAAGCAACTTAGCACCAGCAAGTTGGTGCTAAGTTTTATATATATATATATATATATAAGAGAACTAGGTGTGTTAGGGGAAAAAATCACTGTGATATGCATAAGGAATCTTAAATTAGAAAAGAAATATTTGGATAAGTAAATAGCATATTGAGAATATCTGCAAAGGGTAGATAAGAAACATTGCCTTTTAACCAACTCTCTCAATATATGCAGAGAGGTGTAAAATTCTCTAAAGGGCAAAGTCTATTTTCCGGGCATTGATCAACAGGAAATTGAACAACAGACTGCATGAAACAGAGAAGAAACAAGACAAAAATATGGTTTTGAGGAAAATCCTCTAAGAGTATGTTTAAAATTAATATGATCCAAGTGTTGACTCTTTCACTCAATGTGAAAGTCAGTCTTTGAAAATTATGAGAGTTGTACTTACAAACTATATTTCAATTCTATCATCTTTTAAAATAGTATCTTACACTAAATTTTACTTTCTTATTTTATACATCCTATCAAAACTCTTTATGTATTGGGAACATTTGCATTATACAACCCTGGTTTCCATTACTTTTCTCTTATCCCCTGAGTGTTTTTTTAGTTATGGTGTCCTTCATCAGATAATTTCCCACTGTTTTTTTTTTTTTTTTTAATTAATATTATGAAAAGACTTCAGATATTCCAGATGTATTTATCCCATTATATACATGATTAATTATGTTAAAATATATATCTCTTCTTTTTTAATCTCACTGATATAGAATATAGTCTTGATTAAGGCCAAGAATTAACACTGTATCATCAGTACTCAGAAATAGCATCTGACACATGTAGCATTCCTAATAAATATATGATGAATTAACCTCATAAACAATCTTACAAACTAAATGTATGTTTATTTCAACAAAAGTGACTTTTAAATCTTATGACAAACATAGTATTCTTAATAACTCTATACTACTGCATTATATGGATTATCACACACACACACACAACCCAAACACAAAGAAAGTTTTCAGTGTATCAATGAGTGATACATAAGTTACTTTACTCCATCATTATTTACATCTTAATTTTATGTCCCAGGGAAAACAACTGCTTGCATTTGTTTCTCATTCAGATTTATGTTTAAGTGCTGCTATATATGTTAGTTCCTCTGCCTGGAATGATTTTTCTTTTCTCTCATTGTTAAGGCAATTAAATATTACATATTGAAATGTTTAAGAACAATTGTTTTAAATTCAAATTGACTTCATTCCAACAAGTATGGCCCCACTAAATATTTCATAAACAGTTCTTTCTAGTTAGTAGCTATTTATGCTTTCTTTCCTCTATAAAAGAAATTTCTTCATGCTCCTAAGGGGGATGGGAGGAAACAGAATTGGCAGAAATTATTCTTGCAATATTGTAAGATTTTTTTTTTCTTCTAAAGCAGGCCAGTCTTGCCCTCATTCTAACTCCTCTATCTATAAAGCACAGAGCTATAAGAAACCCCTTCCCCCATGTCTGTATCCTCCCTGTGATCCACTATTCTTATCGGAGGAGGTATGTATGTTTGTGTTTATATTTACATTTCTTTTTAGCATTGGCAAACACCTAGAATTTACCTGAAACTTTTGAAGGGGCAGTTTTTCCCAGTCTGAATCAATGAAATGCAAATTTTTAAATTAAATGAAAATTAGTCTGGAAATACAAATATATGCTCAACAACAAAAATAAATAAATAAAAAATTGTATTCAGAATGAAGCAAAATCATAAAGAAAAAAAAACAGGGCACAAATCATTTAGTGACCAAATAATAATAATAAACTTATGTTTGTCTTCCTTTTTCATACATATTAGAAAAATGGATTAGATTACATTATAGAGTGTTCCATTGTTGAAAATACTTTGCTATGACACACATAATATCTATCCATCTTTCAAGACATAACCCTTGAGCCAGCTCCTTCTGAAAGTCTTTTCTGACAGATTTCATGTTGCACTAGTTGCTTTTCCTTTGTGTTCTGTATCCTCTCTGAAGATCTCTTTACCACAAGCTTACCAGCTTTTATTTCTTTATAACCCAACTAATTTGAACTAGATTTTGTTGTTCAGTCACTCAGTGATGTTCAACTCTTTGCAACCCTATGGATTGAAGCACACCAGGCTTCCCTGTCCTTTACAATCTCCCAGAGCTTGCTCAAACTCATGTCCATCAAGTCAGTGATGCCATCCAACTGTCTTGGCCTCTGCTATTCCCTTGTCCTCCTGCCTTCAATCTTTCCCATCATCAGGGTCTTTTCTAATGGGTCAGCTCTTGGCATCAGGTGGTTAAAATATTGGAGCTTCAGCTTTAGTATCAGTCCTTCCAGTGAATCTTTAGGGTTGATTTCCTTTAGAATTGACTGGTTTGATCTTACAGTCCTAGGGACTCTCAAGGGTCTTCTCCAACACCACAGTTCAAAAGGATCAGTTCTTCAGTGCTTTGCCTTCTTTACGGTCCAACCCTCATATCCATACATGACTGTGGGAAAAACCATAGCTTTGACTATATGGGCCTTTGTTGGCAAAGTAATGTCTCTTCTTTTTAATATGCTGTCTAGGTTTGTCATAGCTTTTCTTCCAAGGAGCAAGTATCTTCTAATCTCATGACTGCAGTCACCATCTGCAGTGATTTTGGGTCAAAAGACCCCAGCTTATCCACTTTAGTATTCATTTGTCTAGTATATAATATATGCTAAGTTTAAAGAAATGTAAAGATTGTGTCCTTTATATTTCTAGTTTATAAAAATGCAGGCTGTGTGTCTAATATTAACATTACTTGAAGATCCAGACAGTAAAGTCACCAATGGAGGGAATACTTTCCCTCACCCTTGACAAGGTTTCCCATGAATGGTATGCTTGGGAGAAACGGCACCTTCGAAAGTGGTTGTGTCAAAGTATGAGGCCCAAGGCAACCACATCAACAGCACCTAGAATATGGTTGAAATGTAAACTAAGTCCCCATAGAACTACTGAAATAGAGCACTGGGAGTAGGTAAAAATCTATATTCTCACATGCCCTCAAAGTGATCTAACTCTCATTAAAGTTTGAGATACAGTGTTCTGGGGGAGTCCCGAACTTCAGGATTTACTGCCTGAAGATCCAAGCTGATGTAATAATAGAAATAATGGCACAGTAAATATAATGTACCTGAATTATCCTGAAACCATCCCCCACCCTGGCCCATGGAAAAATTGTCTGCCATGAAACTGCTCTCTGATGCAAAAAAGGTTGGTACCACTGCTCTAGGGCATTGATGCACTGTGTAGAAATATTGGAGCCAATTGTGAGGTTTTTGAAAATTGTATATGTGCTCCATCTTCTCCAAGGAGGAAATTCTCACAGTCCCCTATAGGTTTATAAGCCACAGTGACAACTAATAATAATTCCCTACCCTGCCTCAGCATGGGTTTCTCTGATAACTGACATCATGTGTGTCTATCACATTCAGTCCTTCTCTGATCAATAATACAACTTGCGCATCTTATCCACATCTTTATACTCTAATACAGGCAGCCTTTAGTAGACAAGCATAACCTAGAACACTCTATAAAATGAAACTATACCCAAATAATTTCAAAATCAAGATTTGATCTAAATATAAATGTTTTTTGATAGCTGGTCTAATTTTTAAAAGAATGAAGAATATAGTTTCTTTGCATGTGCAAATAAAATAAAAATAATATTGAAATCAGTCATTATTTGATGACATAATACACTGTGTCACCTAGTTTATCTAGTTGCCTGAAAGGCATAAAGTACTTTCCTCAAAGACACAAATTTCCTACATAGCCATTAAATAGTGTTTTCACATGAAGAGACTTTTCTGTTGATGGTGATATGATAATATATTTCAAAATGTGTGCTTAATGTGTAGCTTACAGTGGAAAAGAATATTCAGGTGATTTTTGTATCACACAATTTTAAACGTCATCCACTATGTGTAAATGATAAATTTACAAATATGTATTAGTTTCTATGCTGTGCTGTGCTTAGTTGCACAAAAAGTCCTGTTCAACTTTTTGTGACCTCGTAGACTATTGCCCTCCAGGTTCCTCTGTCCATGGGGATTCTCTGGGCAAGAATGCTAGAGTGGGTTGCCATGCTCTCCTCCAGGGGATCTTCCCAACCCAGGGATTGAAACTGCATCTCCTGGATTGGCAGGCAGACTCTTTACCATCTGAGCTACCAGGGAAGCCCATTAAGCTTCTATAATTTTATTTATTAGCAAGGATTTTTAAGTAACTTGGAAATGTAGATAAGACAGAGATAAGACAAAAATTTAATTTATTGGCAGTATTCCAAATGAAGCAACAACACATGTATATCTTCATATTGTTTTATCAACTACATAAAACCTAATATATAAAATGTTGATATTGTTGTTTTCTTATTCAGAAAGAAGGTTGCTTCACAATTTTAGACATTATTTTCTAACATTTTGACAGGCTATATTACTATTATTTGAATTAATCCTCACATTGCTTTAATTTTTGTAGGTTGAAGGCAGAAAACAGAGACTGTAGAAGTTATAGAGACATTATTTAGAATCAGCATCTACTCTAGGCTAAGCTGAGATATTTATACATAGTCTATTTTACTCTTCTTTTTTCTCTATATAATTTTGACATTCAATCCCTATATGCAATTAATTTTGATGCAACGTCTGTGTATAAAACTCATTAATGCATTTATTTATTTTTCTAAATATCTGTTTACTTTTAAATAAATCTGTACATTTTACAACATTCCTAGAAACACATACTAGAAAGTATTGAAGTCATATGTAATACCACATGAATTTCTTTTAAGCCTGAAGATGCATTTTCACTTTTCCACTCAAAAATTAGAAAATATAGAAGGCATGAGGGTCAAAAATGCAGAAAAACATAATGTTTTAATCTAAAGATTTGCATTCTTTATCTTACCTCTGATCAAGTTCATATCACAATAAAGTTTTTAATTAGATCCACAAAAATTTTCCTGTTTTTAAATGAACACAAAGATAGAATTCCTAACATGAAAATAATTGTTAATTGGCACATGCATTTCCTTTGTTAGTTATATTTTGCTTCACATTTGAAATGAAATTATCCAACTTTGCATCTTTGCATTATTTTAACTACAAATTAATAATACAATTCATGGCAAGGTGGTTAGCACTCCTAAAAGGATGGAATTTAGTTAATGTGCTTCTTGCCTTTGGGATAATTCAATATAAACTAATTTATATAGGGCCCTGACTATTCTATAATTTTACATTTAATGCCCAATTTTATCCACCTGTGATTTTTTTACATAGGCAAACTATAGACATATATACAATCAGGCAGCCTATTAACATATTACCATATGTACTGTGGGCTTCTACAATTTAAAATGCTTTCCTATTTGTACTTTATATGCTTATTAAAATAGTGATTTATGCAAAAGGAATAAATTACATTTTCTTTATCTGCAGGGCTTCCCTGGTGGCTCAGCTGGCAAAGAATCTGCCTGCAATGGGGGAGAACTGGGTTCAATCCCTGGGTTGGGAAGATCACCTGGAGAAGGAAATGGCAACCCACTCCAGTATTCTTGCCTGGAAAATTCCATGGACTGAGGAGCCTGGTATGCTACAGCCCATGGGATCGCAAAGAGTCGGACACGACTGAGCAACTTCACTTTCACATTATCTGCAAAGTATTTATCATATCTAAAGAAGTTGTTTGATAGAATCTAAGTATTTGGATAAGTTAACATGGCTAAATGTTTCATAGATAAGAGGCAAACACATTTTACTCCAAATGTATGGCTCTTTTCTTATAGAGTTTTATGTCTCTCTATCTCCCCTTAGAATATTTCCAGGTCTCTAAAAACAGTTAAAGTCCCAGTAAAATCCAAAAGAGAAGTGTCTTACAAGTTAAAGCACATGAAAAAAAGAAAGGAGTTTGGGTACAACTGTAATGTACATTATTTAGGCAGTTTTAGCTGGATGTATTTATGAGAGGCCACTCTCAAAGAAATATCCTTAAAAGAAGGATGGCTACAGTCCATGAGGTCGCAAAGAGTCAGATGTGATTTAGTGACTAACACTTTCACTTTCATGGTAAAGGTAAAAACTTATTTGGATTTACAAACTTTAGAATATCTGGATGAGAAAAGAAAGAAGACTTGTTAAATTATTCATGTTTCATATTCAACTTTTGAAGATCACCAAGAAAATAAAAGGTAGTCAAACTGATGTTGACACATCATTATAAAGCTGTGAATGGATATTGTGGCTAACATGAAAAGGCTTGATACTAAAATTATGGAATTCATTTTTCCATTGTATACTTGCTATGCTTGCTAAGTCTCTTCAGTCATGTCGACTCTACACAAGCCCATGGACTGTAGCCTACCACCCTCCTCTGTCCATGGGATTCTCCAGGCAAGAATCAGTTCAGTTTAGTTCAGTTCAGTCTCTCAGTCCTGTCCAACTCCTTTCGACCCCATGAATCGCAGCACACCAGGCCTCCCTGTCCTTCACCAACTCCCAGAGTTCACTCAGACTCACGTCCATCGAGGCAGTGATGCCATCCAGCCACCTTATCCTCTGTCGTCCCCTTCTCCTGCCCCCAATCCCTCCCAGCATCAGGGTCTTTTCCAGTGAGTCAACTCTTCGCATGAGGTGGCCAAAGAACTAGAGTTTCAGCTTTAGCATCATTTCTTCCAAAGAAATCCCAGGGCTGATCTCCTTCAGAATGGACTGGTTGGATCTTCTTGCAGTCCAAAGGACTCTCAAGAGTCTTCTCCAACACCACAGTTCAAAAGCATCAATTATTCAGCACTCAGCCTTCTTCACAGTCCAACTCTCACATCCATACATGACCACAGGAAAAACCATAGCCTTGACTAGATGAACCTTTGTTGGCAAAGTAGTGTGTCTGCTTTTGAATATGCTATCTAGGTTGGTCATAACTTTCCTTCCAAGGAGTAGGCGTCTTTTAATTTCATGGCTGCAGTCACCATCTGCAGTGAATTTGGAGCCCAGAAAAATAAAGTCTGCCACTGTTTCCACTGTTTCCCCATCTATTTCCCATGAAGTGGTGGGACCGGATGCCATGATCTTCATTTTCTGAATGTTGAGCTTTAAGCCAACTTTTTCACTCTCCACTTTCACTTTCAAATCAAGAGGCTTTTGAGTTCCTCTTCACTTTCTGCCATAAGGGTGGTGTCATCTGCATATCTGAGGTTATTGATATTTCTCCGGGTAATCTTGATTCCAGTTTGTGTTTCTTCCAGTCCAGCATTTCTCATGATGTACTCTGCATATAAGTTAAATAAACAGGGTGACAATATACAGCCTTGATGAACTCCTTTTCCTATTTGGAACCAGTCTGTTGTTCCATGTCCAGTTCTAACTGTTGCTTCCTGACCTGCATACAAATTTAACATATATATATATATATATATATATATATATATATCTTATATACATTAAGCTCACCAGAATTCGATTCTGTTTGCCTTATATAATAATAATACAAGTATGATTCATGTGCTAATTTGCTTTGCAACTTCATGGATATGTATTCTCACGTGTGGGAATTATCTTTACCCTTTACCCTTTTTTGCTCATATCTCCCACTTTTTGTTTGGCTTTGAGGTGCTAAAAATTCTGAAATGCTATTTTCCTTTGAGTTTTCTCAAGTATGAAATATCTCTAAATTGTTTATATATATGTAATATTTAATAAACCATTTTATATATTTTTAAATCATTAAATAGAAGCTATGAGAATAATTATGCTTCTATTATCCTGCATCTGTGTCTTGAATTTCCATTTAAAAAGTGGTCTCACGTACCTCATCTCATTTTATCTTTGCGCAGTCTCGTTAGCTTGATTAGTTTTCTCACTTTGCTTACATACACTCTATACTAGGAGCATACACTGCCTTATTTATTGCCCTCATCAGGAATATTAGTTCCTCTGCTGCATAAGTGGATGCTTAGTGAGGATCCACAGTAATTCAGAGGACAAATAGGTTGTAAACAAACAACAACTGTGTTCCATTCCCAAAATACCTGCTAAAGCAAAACAATCAGGTGTTGCTTATAAAAAAAAAAAAAAAAGGCATTTCATTTCATAGTCATTTCCATCTCTGAACATATTCAATAATTAAAATAGTGAAATATAATAACAAGGGAAAAATAACATACTTAACTTTGAAATTAAGGGCCATAAATCAAAAAATTCTGCTTTGTATACAGAATTTTTGAAAGTGGCATTTTAGTTTTCTAAGTATGTCATTTCTAATTAGATGGTGTCATCATAATGAAAAAGATGATTAAAGATTTATTTTGAAAGCCTGATATTGCCATAAATACCAAGAATATTTGCATTTGTTCTTAGACTGTAATAATGTAGTGCTAAAATATAACAAGTCTCCCTGTATAAGCTGTATTCATCAACATGTTTTGAATGTCTACTATGTGTAAATCACTGTATTAAAAGCTTTAGGGCTTCAGGGAAACACAAATCCTCAAGGAACTTAATTACTTTTTGGAAAAAGAAACAAGAAAAAAGAAAGGGAAAAATTCTGAGAAATCAATACTTGCCAAATTTGTGGTAAATAATATCTGCATTCAAAAGCAGCATATTAGTAATTATGTAGGATGACTCAGGAAACAAATCAGGAAATCTTGGGCATATAGAAATGAATATACATAAGAGAAGCATTTTAAAGCACACATTTTAGAGATTAAGTCAACAAAAAGATGTTGGAGGAGAAAATTGATGAGAAGTAGTAAGAGCTAAAAGAGAGAGTTGATCAACAATTTCAAATACCCTGGCTGCTGCTGCTGCTAAGTCACTTTAGTTGTGTCTGACTCGGTGTGACCCCCATGGACTGCAGCCCACCAGGCTCCTTCATCCATGGGATTATTCAGGCAAGAGTACTGGAGTGGGGTGCCATTGCCTTCTCCCAAAGACTCTGGAGATCCAAGTAAAATAGAAGTAGAGAAATATCTTCTCAAAAAGTAATGTCATGGTCTTTGGTGATTTTAATTTGGGTTTTTGTAGCTTCAAGTTCTAATATATGCATTTGGTTCTTCTTTTATAGTTTCCGGTCTTTGGTGAAATTTTTGATATTTTCCTTTATTTCTTTGGTCATATTAACCATGCTTATTCTAAAGTCTGCATAATGATGATTGCATTATCTAGATTACTTATAAAAATCTATTCTTACTGTCTGCTGTTCTTCATAGTCTTTTGTCCCATAGTTTTGCCCTTTTGCATGTTAAGTTATCTTTGTTATTATCCTTGTTTGTAAACATTTTAATTTTTAAATAATTTTAGATACACAAAAGAATTGCAAAGATAGTATAGAGAAATCCTATGTACCAGTCACTCGTCTTCTCTAAATGTCAACATCTTACAAAAAACAGTTCATTTATCAAAACTAAAAATTAAACATTGGTACAGGACTGTAAAAGAAGCTAACATACTTTATCCAGAATTCCCCAGTCTTTCCACACATGTCCGATTTCTGTCCCAGAATATAATCTAGAAGGCTGCTTTGAGCTTAATTATGCTATTGCCTTAGTTTTCTCTAATCTGTGACCGTTTCTTTGGCTTAACTAGTTTTTGTTGACCGGCAATTTTGAATGTTAGTGGTCATATTTTGTAGAATGTCTCTCATTTGAGTTTTCCTATGATTACACTAGATTATAATTTTTGTGGAAAGATTACAAAAAGTTGATGTACCCTTATCATGTCATATCAGAGGGTATATGTCACCATGATGTATCACTAGTGATGTTAACAATGTTTTCCAGGTTTCTCTTCTCTAAAGTCACTACTTTTCACTTTCCATACTCAAATTGTTAGAGTGATTTTCTAAGTCCAGCCAACTTTCAAAGAAATTGTATTTAACACATACCACCAGAAGGAGAGGTATTAACAATTTTGTGAATACATGTTAAAACAATCACATGCATTTATATATTTTTGAAAAGAGTATTTGAGGGTATGCAAATATCTTGCTTCTCCCTAATGTTTGACTTGCTAATAAAATATTAATAAATAGATCTCACCTGCAGTACTCATTACTGAGGAGTACTAACAGCGATTTTCTAGGATCACCTGCCTTCTCTAATTTTTATTTGAAATTCTTGTAAAATAATGATGCCCATTTTATCCAATTTTCCATTTTTTCAATCATGTATATTTTACTTTTGGTTTCAAAGATGTGTGGGTGTTTATTTTTATTCTTTGAGTTATAATAAACAAAAGTCCGTCTAGTCAAGGCTATGGTTTTTCCAGTGGTCATGTATGGATGTGAGAGTTGGACTGTGAAGAAAGCTGAGCACTGAAGAATTGATGCTTTTGAACTGTGGTGTTAGAGAAGATTCTTGAGAGTCCCTTGGACTGCAAGGAGATCCAACCAGTCCATCCTAAAGGAGATCAGCCCTGGGTGTTCATTGGAAGGACTGATGCTGAAGCTGAAATTCCAATACTTTGGCCACCTGATGAGAAGAGTTGACTCATTGGAAAAGACTCTAATGCTGGGAGGGATTGGGGGAAGGAGGAAAAGGGGATGACAGAGGATGAGATGGCTGGATAGCATCACCGACTCGATAGAGATGAGTCTGGGTAAACTCCAGGAGTTGGTGATGGACAGGGAGGCCTGGAGTGCTGCAATTCCTGGGGTCGCAAAGAGTCAGATATGACTGAGTGACTGAACTGAACTGAACTGAAACATTATTTACTTTGTGGCTCTAATTGCTCCAACTTTGGCCACTGGGAGCTCTTCTGAGGTTGGCTCCTGTGTCCTTTTGACATTCCACTAACCTTTTTTTGTCTTTTTGAACAGTAGTTATGGCACTACAAAAGGCTCCATGTTCATCATGTGTTTTCCTTTTCCTAGCACTAAAATCAGCCATTTTGTCAAGGAATCCTAGTTCTTTTTTTGGAGAGTAACATTTAGAAACCAAGATCTAAGAATAAGTTATGCTCATTATTAGGTTGTCACTGCTTATTTGTTGTCCCTCTCAACACAAACAGAATATATATATATATAATATGTTTATATATGTCTCTATCATACTGAAAAATTTTAGAAACTGTTGAAACAAAAATGAGTTTCTTCTATTTTTGTTAAAGATTTTCTATATTAATGAAAGTCATTGTTCTGTAGTTTTATTCTAGTGCCTTAATTTGCTTCTGATATTAGGATAATGCTTCCTCTTCTATCTCCTAGAAAAGGCTGTGTAAAATGTGTATTATATATTTCTTAACTATTTAGCAGGACTTGCCAGTGTGTTTGTCTTGGACTGGATTTATATATATATATATTTTTTAATCTCTTGATTTTTTAAGTTAAAAATTAAATTTATTTAATAGGTATAGGGCTAGTCAGGTTATTTACTTCTTTGGTGAGTTTTGGAAGTTTGCCCTTATCAAGGAATTGGCTCACTGTAGCTAAATTGTCAAATTTACTAGAATAGATTTGTTAACAGTATTTCCTGTCTTTCTTTGAAGTTGTATAGTCATCTGGTTGTTGACATTGATTATATATAATCTAAAATTGATGAGTAGTCATAAATTGATGGGATGCTGCTAAACTAAAGGTTAGTGAAGTCATTGTGAAGGGGCTATGTGACCAGCAAAGGAATGCCAGTGATGATCATTCCCTAAAGAGAGGAATGTCTGGTCCACTTGGCTGGGCCTCTCTTGATCACATATGTCTAGGTGCCAAGTGAGAGCCAGAAGTTTGTTATTCTGCTTTGTATACCCTATTGGCTGTCTTTTCTCTTTTATTAAACTAAATGAACTTGTTTTATTGTGTCCCAGGAGTGTGTTCATCTACTCGAGCCCAAGACTACTTCTGCTGGCAGACAACAGTGGGTATCTCAACACACATATCTTTTAATCCTGAAGGTGTTTATAGTAAATTTTAGACAAAATATACATTGAAAAAATGCTCCCTCATCTCTAAATCTATTGTCTTTTATTATATACTATAAACTCTAAAATTAATTAAAACTACACGTACAATAAAGTCCCCAAACTACAAGCATTTATTTCAACACCAATCTGCTAGACTAATATAGAATTTTATAATATATTTTTGAAGATGAAAATAACTTCTCTGGTACACTTTCATTGGAGCTTTATATAGGCCTTTTTTAAAAATAAAAATATATATTATTTATAGAAGTATTATGTGTAAAATAGTTCAGAAAATATTCTATACATTTAAAGACTATAACTTTCCATTTTAAAATGGCTAGTTCCAGTTTTTTCTATTTTGTGGATGGTTAAAATGGACAAGCATTTTAAAAGACTATGGAAAATAGCATATTAATTCTTGATTTATTTGCAGCATTTTTCTCTTTCAGTATAAGAGTCATAAAAATAACAAGTAACATATAAATATTTGTATAGCTGTTCCATCCATCTCTTCAGGAGTATAATAATTGACAGTGGTGCTAGCATCCTAGCAGTTGCCTGGGGCCCTGTCAAAGATTAAGGTGTTGAAGGATAAACTATCTTTAATACATTGCTCTTTCATAATCTCTTAGATTTCTGTGATATTACATTGTATTATAACCCCTACTTCAAAGATCTCAGAGTGCTTCATAGATTTTATATATTTTATTCTCAAACTCCCTCCAAGGTCAAACTGACAAAGGATTACTCCCTCCCTCCCTCCTTTTTTTTTTTAGTTATGGAACTACTCTAAACATACAGCAATCATAATGACGTGTTCAGTGCAAGTAACCCTCAATCCACAGTAACAGTTATGTGGAGGACAATGAAAAGTAAAATAATCACACCTGGATTTCTAGTTACAGTGAATTTTTCATTTTAAATCACATCATCATAATTATTGACATAATTGGTAAGAATCATTAGAAAACCTTCATTATTCAGATATATGCATCTTTACAGCTAATTTTTTATTATTAAAAAATTTTATTGAAGTATAGTTGGTTTGCAAATTTGTGTTAGTTTCAGTTGTACATCAAAGTGATTAAGTTTTTCATATTATTTTACATTATAGGTTATTATAAGATTTCAAATATAGCTCCCTGTGTTATACAGTAGATCACTACTGTTTATTTTATATATAGATAGCATGTCTATCGGAGAAGGCGATGGCACCCCACTCCAGTACTCTTGCCTGGAAAACCCCATGGATGAAAGAGCTTGGTAGGCTGCAGTCCATGGGGTCACTTAGAGTCGGACACGACTGAGCGACTTCACTTTCACTTTTCACTTTCCTGCATTGGAGAAGGAAATGGCTTCTGCTGCTGCTAAGAAGTGACTTAGCAGCAGCAGCAGCAGCATGTCTATTAATGTCAACCTCCTAATTAATCCCTCCCCTACCCTCTTTCTCCTATGGTAATCTTTAAATTTGTTTTCTATGTCTGTGAGTCTATTTCTGTTTCCTAATAAGTTTATTTGTATCTTTTCTTCAGATTCCACTTATGCTGCTGCTGCTGCTAAATCGATTCAGTCTTGTCCAACTCTGTGCGACCCTGAGACGGCTGCCCACCAGGCTCCCCCGTCCCTGGGATTCTCCAGGCAAGAACACTGGAGTGGGTTGCCATTTCCTTCTCCAATGCATGAAAGTGAAAAGTGAAAGTGAAGTTGCTGAGTCGTGTCCGACTCTAAGCGACCCCATAAACTGCAGCCTACCAGGCTCTTCTGTCCATGGGATTTTCCAGGCAAGAGTACTGGAGTGGGGTGCCATTGCCTTCTCAGGATTCCACGTGTAGGTGATACTATATGATATTTTTATTTCTCTGACTTACTTCACTTAGTATGATAATCTCTAGGTCTATCCATGTGTTGCAAGGAGCATTATTTCATTCTTTTTTTATGGCTGATTAATACTCCACTGCTTCCTTCATAGATCAGTTGATAAAGAATCCACCTGCAAAGCAGGAGACACCGGTTCAATTCCTGGGTCAGGAAGATCCGCTGAAGAAGGGATAGGCTACCCACTCCAGTATTCTTGGGCTTCCCTTGTGGCTCACCTGGTAAAGAATCCACCTACAATGCAGGAGACCTGGCTTGGGAAGATCCTCTGGAGAAGGGAAAGGCTACCCACTCCAATATTCTGGCCTGGAGAATTCCATGGACTGTAAAGTCCGTGGGGTCGCAAACAGTTGGACACGACTGAGTGACTTTCACTTACTTAATACTCCACTGTGTAATACTCCACCACATATTCTTTATCCATTCACCTGTCAACAGACATTTAGGTTGCTTCCACATTTGGCTATTGTAAATAGGGCTGCTGTGAACATTTAGGCACATACATCTTTTCAAATTAGAGGTTTCATCTTTTCCAGATATATGCCAAGGAGTGGGACTGCTGGATCATATGGTAAAGCTATTTTTCATTTTTAAGGAATCTCTATACTATTCTCCATAGTGGCTGTACCAATTTACATTCCCACCAACAGTGTAAGAGGGCTCTATTTTCCCACAACCTCTCTAGCATCAATTATATTTGTAGGCTTTCTGATGACGGTCATTCTGACTGGTGTAATGTGATACTTCATTGTAGTTTTGATTTGCAATTCTTTAATAATTAGCAATGTTGAACAACTTTTCATGTGCGTGTTGGCTATCTGGATGTCTTCTTTGGGAAATATCTCTTTAGTTCCTCTTCTCATTTTTTTGTTGGGCTGTTTGATATTAAGCTGTATAAGCTGTCTGTATAATTTCAATATGGTCAATTAAGCTATGACAAAGGAGGTGAGAATATACAAAGGAGAATAGTCTCTTCAATAAGTGGTGCTGAGAAAACTGGACAGCTACATGTAAAAGAATGAAATTAAAACATTTTCTAACCCCATATACAAAAATAAACTCAAAATGGATTAAAGAGCTAAATGGAAGACTGGATACTATAAAATGCTTAGAGGAAAGCGTAAGGAAAAAACACTGACATAAATCACAGCGCTAGTTTTCTTGGATCTGTCTCTTAGAGTAATAGAAACAAAAGCAAAAATAAGCAAATGGAACCTAATTAATCTTAAAAGCTTTGCACAACAAAGGAAACCACACACACACTCACACACAAACAAAAACAAAGACAACACACGGAATGGGAGAAAATATTTGCAAATGATGCAACTGACAATGGCTTAATTTCTAAACATAACTTTCATATATATGCATGCCCTGGGAAGCAAAAATATTCATGTAACTTACTATATTTTGATATTTGCTTTACTGCAATGGTCTGGGATCAAACCTGCAACATCTATTGTATCCCTATACAGGTAAAATAATTCAATGGTTTGAAATCAGAACAAGGATTTTGTTTGGTGCCTAGGGGCCAGGATTGGTTAGGAAAAGACAAGGAACTTTCCTAGATAAATACGTACTCATGCATACATATTTAAATGAGTATATATAAATATTCCTTGAATTGTATACTGAAATTAATACATTAACTCAATTTACTGCATACATTTTTTATTTCATAGAATGTTTTTAAAAGTATACATCACAAGAATATCATGTTCATTACATTAGATTGTGTGTGTTAAGAACTTTAGTATATTTGTTTTTGACTCCTTTGTATCTTACAAACAAGGACACTAAATCTCAGGCTAACATAGTCAAGAAGCCATGAAATGAAAGATCTTAGAAATAAGATAATGACATGAGAACAGAAATAAAAGAACTGACAAAAAACACTGGAGACTGGTTATGTGGTTAGAATTTTTTTTTAAATTACCCACATAATGTTTTATGTAGATAATGGAGACAAAAGTCATGTTAACCAAAGCAGTATAATCATGTACAGAAGTGGGAAGATGTAAAATTTATGTATTTGTATTAAGGCCTGTAGCATTTGTACTGGTAATAGACTATTTAATGAGATGTCAAGTATACAACAGAAACTAAAGGCTGTGAGATAATCATCAGTTCATAACTAAAGTGGCTATTTTTGGAGTTAACTGTATATTTGACTATGAACATTATATGTTTTGCCCAGGGCTTCCCAGTTGTCACTGGTGGTGATGAACCTGCCTGCCAATGCAGGAAACAAAAGAGGTGAAGTTTTGATCCCTGGGTCAGGAAGGTCCCCTGGAGGAAGGCAGGGCAACCCACTCCAGCGTTCTTGCCTGGAGAATCCCATGGACAGAGAAGCCTGATGGGCTACGGTCCATAGGGTTGCAGAGTCGACACGACTAAAGTGACAGAGCAGGCATGCATGCATATTTTGCCTCAAATATTTAAATTTTGAAATTTTTAAAAAATTCAGGAAAAACTAGAAGGTGTGAAATATTAGATTTACCTTGAATTTTGGGGGGAAAGTCTGGTAAAGGAAATGGAAGTCTTAAAACAGATATAAAAATACATTTGAAAATAGCATGATAACTAGATTTAATTTTTATACTTTATTGTATATTAATTTCTACAAAAATGAAGTCAAAATATAAATTTGGCCTACACAGTTTCTCTTTAGTATATATTTTGGTGCATATATTATTTTTATACTGCTATTTATAACAAGCTATCATGAACTTAGTTGTACAAATTTATTATCTTTATTATCCTACAGTTCTGGAGGTCAGAAATCTTACATGGTTTTGTCTCATTGAACTGAATTTCCTTCTGGAAGATCTTGGGAAGAATCCAGTTCCTCTTCTTTTCCAGGTTTTAAAGGGTACCCACATTCCTTTGGTTCTTGATCCTTTCTTAGTTTCAAAGTCAGCAAAATCTGGTGGAGCCTTTCAGACAAAACATCACTCAAAAATGGAAACTTCTGCCTCCCTTTTCCACATTGCAGACCCTTGTAATTATACTGGCCCCACCAGGATAATCTCCCTATGTTGAGGTCAGTTGGTTAGCACCCATAATTCCAGCTGGTACCTTAATCCTCCTTTGTCATGTGAGGTAACATATTCAGGGGTTCTAGGGACTTAGATGTGGATATCTTTGAGAGCCCAATAACTTATCTACTATTCTGGTTATATGAGGTTCCTTTTTGAAATTTTATTCTAGAATATCAAAGAGGCAGTCTGTCATAATTCATTTATAAAATCTAATTTCACATTGTCAACCCTAGTTGATATCTATGGTTTAGGTGAATTGTTGGTCATGGTTGCAGAAGACAAATTGCACTATAAAATTTTAATATGCGCCACTCTGACTTTTTAACATGAAAATATTTAAACAAACTGAGTAAAAGATCTTGGTGTATATAGCTTGAAATGCTAATTTTGACCTTTACATTTTTTTTCCTGTATATCACTTGTTCATTTAGATTTATCTCTATTTTTTCCATTCTCCCTTATTTCCACAAAACAGTCCACAAATATTGTTAATCATAAAAATATGCTATTGGTGTCATGAAAATATAATAATTATGCCAAAGGCCTTAGATTTCTTTTAAAGACAAAAGTGTATTTGTTTATATAAAACTGTATTAATAGAGTTTTTAAAACTAGAAAATTTCATTCAGGTATCTTAAAGAAAAACATTTTTATTGAAATTCTCTTAAAATATTAGTTTCTTGAAAGCCAGACACTTATCACTTTGACCTTCATTTCTGATTTTAGTTGATTTTTACTCAGTTCCAACTTGAAATTGATGTGAACTTCTCAGTGAAGAGCAGTACTGAAGATGACAGAAGACAGTTAAATGAGAGAATTCTAAAGTATTGTTGTTGTTCAGTCACTAAGTCATGTCTGACTCTGTAACCCCACGGATGGCATCATGCCAGGCTTCCCTGTCTGCTCAAACTCGGTGTCCATTGAGTCGAGGGTGCCAACCAACTATCTCATCCTCTTTTGCCCCCTTCATCTCATGCTCTCAATCTTTCTTAGCATCAGGGTCTTTCCCAGTGAGTCACCTCTTTGCATCCAGTGGCCAAGTATTGGAACTCCAGCATCAGTCCTTCCAATGAACATTCAGGATGATTTCCTTTAGGACTGATTTGATCCCCTTGCTGTCCAGGAGACTCCCAAGAGTCTTCTCCAGCACCACAGTTTGAAAGCACCAGTTCTTTGGTGCTCAGCCTTCTTTACAGTTATATCTAAATATAGAAAATCCCATCATAAAGAAATAATATATCTTCATAATTTTTTTGAAAGTCACTCAGTTGTGTCCAACTCTTTGTGACCCCATGGACTATAGAGTCCATGGAATTCTCCAGGCCAGAATACTGGAGTGGGTAGCTTTTCCTTTCTCCAGGGGATCTTCCCAACCCAGGGACTGAACCCAGGTTTCTCCATTGCAGTCGGATTCTTTACCAGCTGAGTCACAAGGGAAGCCCTGGAACTACTACTACTCAGAGAAGTGCTGAGTAATGTTAGCATTGGAAACAGTTAATAGTAGCATGTGGACTTAACTTCCAGAACAGGCTACAGTTATATTTGAAAATGATAAGCAAATTCTCCAACTTGCTGAGTAACAGTTCAATTTTTGGAAAAAAATAATTAACCTCCTGTTAAATAATTTTAGCTGGTACACATTGGTGAATACTACTACTACTAAGTCACTTCAGTCATATCCGACTCTGTGCGACCCCATAGATGGCAACCCACCAGGCTCCTCCAACCCTGGGATTCTCCAGGCAAGAACACTGGAGTGGGTTGCCATTTCCTTCTCCAATGCATGAAAGTGAAAAGTCAAAGTGAAGTCGCTCAGTCATGTCCGACTCTTCTCGACCCCATGGACAGCAGCCTACCAGGCTCCTCTGTCCATGGGATTTTCCAGGCAAGAGTACTGGAGTGGGGTGCCATTGCCTTCTCCGAATTGGTGAATATATGTGTATATTTAAGTGGGGTACCAACTATGGCAAAACCACTATAATTATAGTGGGAAAAGTTTTCAATGTTTGATTGTTTAAAATAAGGTTCATTCTTTTTGAGGTGTAAAGACTTCAATGAAATGAAATAAATCTAAGTTTTCTATTTTCAAGTTTTAATATGCCTTACTATTTACCTATCACTTTAATATCAGCACATCACTTGCCATGTCTTTCTTCTTGTTAGTTTACATGTTTTACTTGGGAATGGATTTTCTTGGATCCTACAGATCAGAAGACAAAGAATCTGTTTAGGGATACTTGAATATCTCTTCTGCTATTTTCCATCCACTTTCCCATACCCAGGACTGTTAACAAATGGTTAAGGTAATATATAGATTGTTGGTGTCTATTATTAGAAAATAGTGATTAAAAGGCAGGGGCACAGCCAAAAAGTCAAGTTTTTGGAGCTTGGAAGGAATTCATCACACACTATGCAGCAAATGTATGATTTTGTAAGAACCTGAGGGAACCTATGAAGTGCATCTGACTAGAAATATATTGTGCTGTTACCTGCTGAGTGGATCTGTTTCCATACAGAAATGTTATCTCCTTTAAATCTATTTGTGTTTTTCTGTGTCCTATGCCATATTTTGCTTACATATTTTCTGTATATGTTTAATCAACATATTGCCTTTTCAAAACTGTTTCTATAAATACACACATTATTTAGCCCATTGCACTGACCATAATTTGCACTTGTTATGTATTGAATAAACACACATAAAATTTTTTGACATCTCACTGGAATGACAGATACATTAATCAATCATTCATGCCTCCATAAAATATTTATTGAGCACTTATAATTTGTCAGATGCTATTGTGATTGATGAGGATATCACAGAGAGTAAAACATTGTTCCCACACTTATGATGCTTAAATTCTAATGTAGAGAGAAAATAAATATAATAATACCTAAATGCTAATGTGACATTGAGTAAAATAAGGCATGACAGAATCCCTCTTTCAGTGAACCTGTGGATAAAAAGGCAGTCAGAAATAATAAGTTATTAATTCTAGTAGACTATAATATATCAAATTTTTTTATCAATATTTTAAACTAAAATAAATGAAATTTTTGATCCTCAAAGTGTGATGGTTAACTTTATTGTCATCTTAACTGGGTGAGGAGATGCCCAGATAGTTGGTAAAACATTATTAAAGTATTTTTGAAAGTGTCTGTGAGGGTGTTTCTGGAAGATTAGTATTTGACTTACTAGACTGAACAGGTCTGCCCTTACCAATATGAATTTGCATGATCCAACCATTGGGGAACTGAATACAACAGAAAGAAAAAGGAAGGGTGAATTCTCTCTCTCTCTTCTTCAACTGAGATGTCCATATTTTCTGCCTTCAGTCATTAAAGCTCTTGGTTCTCAGGCCTTTGGCCTCAGACTATGAATTACACCACAGGCTCCCTTGGTTTTCAGGCCTTTGAACTTGAATTATACCACCAGCTTTTATCTCCAGTTTGCAGGCAGACTGTGAAATTCATGAACTCTATAACTACATGAACCAATTCCTATAATAAATCTCCTCATATATATGTATGTGTGTGTATGTATGTGTGTATATCTGTGTGTATACATATTCTAATACATCCAAATATACATATCTGAATATAATCTATTGATTCTTTTTCTCTGGAGAACATTAATATACAAAGTTTTGTTTGGGGATAAATATCTGCAGTAATAGAATATTATTTAATAGTTAAATATTAAATAAAGCATACATTTTCAAATGTATTTCTTTCCATGGGCAGAAGCCTCTAAGAATCATAGAATATATCAATAGGAAAACACTGAAGCAATTCAAGTGAAAGGAGGTAAGGTCATGTGCTATAGCAAAATAGGACTGAATGAAGAGACAAGCAGATCGAAAGATTATTTTAGAGGCAAAATCAGATGCATAAAAGCAGGTCTCTAATGCTTGCAATTAAAAAGAACATGTGGAGTTCATGGCAAAATTTAGAAAGGCATATAAAATCTTGAATTGAAATGAAATTATCATTCAATTAAAAAAACACATTAGTGAGATGCAGAATTTCTTTCATCTAGAAAACAGGAGGAAAATACTCCACTAAAATCTTTTTATGTCCTGTGATAAAAGAATCAAGTTGACATTTTAAATCAAGATCTTCTGTATAAAACTAAATTGATAGCATTACTTAAGCTAGTCATGTTCATTAGTCTTTTAAATTTGGTGTGGTATTGCAACTTGTGAACATCTCTAAACATTTAAATACCTAGAGAAATATTTATTTGAGAACATTCTAATGTTATGTGCTGTGCTGTCACTTCAGTCGTGTCTGACTCTTTGTGACTCCATGAACTGCAGCCCACCAGGCTCCTCTGTTCATGAGATTCTTCAGGCAAGAATACTGGAGTGGGTTGCCATTTCCTTCTCCAGGGGATCTTCCCAACCCAGGGATCGAACCTGCATCTCTCGCATTTCCTGCACTGGCAGGTGGGTTATTTTCCACCAGCGCCACCTGGGAAGCCCTCCAATGTTATATTTTAATACAAATAATTGTGTTTCCCTGAGGAGTAGAGTTTTTTGATTACTTTATCATAAACTTTTTAAAGCTTGCTGCTGCTGCTGCTAAGTCGCTTCAGTCGTGTCCGACTCTGTGCGACCCCAGAGACGGCAGCCCACCAGGCTCCCCCGTCCTGGGATTCTCCAGGCAAGAACACTGGAGTGGGTTGCCACTTCCTTCTCCAATGCATGAAAGTGAAAAGTGAAAGTGAAGTCGCTCAGTTGTGTCTGACTCCTAGCGACCCCATGGACTGCAGCCTACCAGGCTCCTCGGTCCCTGGGATTTTCCAGGCAAGAGTACTGGAGTGGGGTGCCATAAGTACAGTGTGCTCATGTGCTCAGTGATGTCCGATTCTTTGCGACCCCATGCACTGTTGCCTGCCAGGTTCCTCCATGGAATTTTCCAGGCAAGAATACAGAAGTGGGTTGTATCTTTCTCCTTTGGGGAATCTTCCTGATCCAGGAATTGAACCCACCACTCCCATGTCTCCTGCACTAAAGGTGGATTCTTTACTGCCTAGCCACTCTTCCTGCCTTCCTGCTTAGGGAAACCCAAATAAGTACAAATTTATTTTAATTCAAAATCTCACTAATATTTATAAAGATTGTTGCTTTAGCCCATGACCTTTACATTGTATTATATATATTGTGAGATCAGGTAATTTTTCTTAGACGTAGATGTCAAGGGTGATTTTTCATTTTAGGAATTAAGCATGTGAAACACTAAATGGCTGATTACTTTTATCTAAACTAGGATATTACCTCAGAATTAAAAATTTTGAACTTTCATGGACATTCTCTGGCTACCCATTATTTCCTTCCATTTTTTCTTGTTCTAGCTTCACATGAGCTTAAAAGTAAATTCCAACAAGTTAATTACTTTTAGTTTGATTTAATATACCATAGGCAATATAGGGATTATATACCTATATTTCTAACTACACATTGACACTCTTGATTTTCATTTTCACTTGTGTTCACTAGTTCTGATTCTCAAGAGATAAAGACCCACATTTTTTGCTGCAATCTCAAAATCTAACCTTTCCAAAAACACAGCATGAATTATACTTAAGTTTGATATAATTGTAGTTAGAAAACCTGACCTGAATTTATATGTGACTATTTAAGTCTTTATCTCAACTAGTGTGAATACTATATATAATGAATACTTACATGTTTCAATGAAGTCACATAAACATTTATAACTAAAGACTGTTGCCTCAGATATTTCCAGGGTTGTTTAGTAATAGCATTCATTTTGTTACTTTTGTAAAATCTGGAAAGAAAAAACAAAAACAAAACCTGAGTTCCAAAAGGCATCTCTGTGCAAATGGTTTGGACAATGAGTTGTGGATTTGTGAAAACAAATCTATAGCCACTGTATATATAGACCTTGAGCAGTTTGTCTGTCTTGATGACCTGTGTTCTATCTGATTCTTTTATATCTCTTGAAATTTCTCACTCTTCAGTTCAGTTCAGTTGCTCAGTCGTGTCCGACTTTTTGCGACCCTTCAGTTCCTTATTTTAATATTTTCAATTCCTTATTTTAATTTTAATTTCCCCACCTTTATTCAAACAGTAATAAAGCTCCCAAGGAATCACATATCTGATATTTATTTTTCAGAGAAGACATTTCTGTGATCTAACATTGTTTCCTCATTAACACAGTTTCCTCAATTTTTAGTTTGCATTTTAATGTGAAACCTTCCTGCTCTACTTGCCTCTGCTGAGTTCTTCATGTACTCATCCACGAGCTCTTCAGAGGAAATGAGTTATGATTTAAAGGAAGAGTAGGGAACAAGGTGAGGTAGCACATGCAGCTGAATATTTCAGGATGACTGAAAAATATTTACAGAGTTTCTAAGAAAATACTTATCCTGGTAGCTTGGTTAAAAGTGAAAGAATGAAAGGAATGAGTGTTAGTCGCTCAGTTGTGCCTGACTCTTTGCAATACCATGGACCTTCAGGCTTCTCTGTCCATAGGATTTTCCAGGCAAGGATACTGGAGTGGATTGACATTTCCTTCTCCAGGGTATCTTCCCGACCCGGGGATTAAACCTGGGTTTTCCACATTGCAGGCAGTTTCTTTACTGTCTGAGCCACCAGGGAAGCCATAGGAGCTGCTGCTGCTAAGTCACTTCAGTCATGTCGGACTCTGCGCGACCCCATAGATGGCAGCCCACCAGGCTCCTCTGTCCCTGGGATTCTCCAGGCAAGAATACTGGAGTGGGTTTCCATGTCCTTCCCCAATGCATGCATGCATGCATGCTAAGTTGCCGCAGTTGTGTCCAACTCTGTGCGACCCATTGACAGCAGCCCACCAGGCTCCAAGGTCCACGGGATTCCCCAGGCAAGAATACTGGAGTGGGTCACCATTTCCTTCTCCCCACAGGGGCTAAAAGTGGATATCAGCAACATAACAGATTACTTCACCAGGGAAATGATATAGAAGGCAAACTGAATGTTATACACAGGAACAAGTAGAGAGTGCAGTAAGAGAAAAAGATTATTTAAAAATTGAGAAGTGGTTACAAAAATGGCATGAAAATCAGGGTTTTGTAATTGGAGTAATCAAAGTGAAAACATCAAGGTAACTAAAACTATTAAAAGCTAGAATGTAGTCTGATGACAAAATATAAAAATAACAACACCTATTGCATTTACCATAATTAGACAATTTTTTCAATGAGAAGGTGGTTGAATAAGGAAAGGAAGGAAAAGGGAAAGTATTTGAGAAATTCTTTACAGTGTGGAAATAGAAAAGTCAAGAAAGATAATTTCTGAAAGGGAGCAGAGAGATAAACTGGTACTTAGCATATGGTATAGAAGAGTGGAAGAATCTATTTTCCCCAAAATTTGCAAGAAACTTTGTGTTCAAATATTGATGTGAAGAACTAATAAAAGTGGGAGGATGAAGAATGGGAGATGTGACATAATTTGTCAGAATTTTGGAGTTGACTGGAGGCTGGCATAGATAGTAGGCTTGATCTCAAAGACAAGTGGAGGGAGACCCATTTCATCTATTAGATGTGAAAGAAGGATGGGTGGACAGATGAATGGAAGGATGGCAATAAGTTTCTTAGTGCATAAGAATGAATGATGACGTGCTTGAGGCTATATTCTCTGTCAGTTAGGGACTATCTACCCAGAATGAGTAGAAAACTAATGGATAAAGGGATTTGGTTAAGTAACCAAGTTCTGAAAGAGCCTTGAAGGATAATAGGAGATGGACTTACTAGAACAGAACAATTTGGGGTGCCAATAATACACTATATATATAATGATATTTTTCTTTGGTCAAGTTCAGCTTGGTAAAGAGTTGAAAATGCATATATATCTTTGTTTCTTTGGACTTGCAGATTTATATATTGCAGTTGTGGGTATAGACAGGGACTTGGTTGTGGAGAATAGGCTATATAAGAAAAGAAGAATATATGACAGGGTTTACAGATTAAGAAAAAGGAGAGAAGTTAGAGTCTGTCTATTTGGAAAGATTAAAGAACAACTATGAAGTGAATAATTAGCAAGAATTAAATGAACAGTTTTATTTTTAGATATTAATTTTTATTTTAAGATTTCCAAATAAAAGATTCACTCAAAATATTTATTGAGCAACTCCTGGATGAAAGAAATTGTCCTTATAATTGTGGAAATGAAGGTGGGACACATTTTACCCTTTTATGCAGCAAGCAGATCAAACCAGTCAATTCTAAAGGAAATCAACCCTGAATATTCATTGGCAGTACTGATGCTGAAGCTGCAGATCCAGAACTTTGGCCACCGGATTCAAATTGCTGACTTATTAGAAAAGACCCTGATGCTGGGAAAGATTGGGCAGGAGGAGAAGGGGATGACATAAGATGAGATGGCTGGATGGCATCACCAACTCAATGGATGTAACTTCAAGCAAACTCTGGGAGATGGTAAAGGACAGGGAAGCCCGACATGCTGCAGTCCATGAGGTCACAATGAGTTGGACAGGACTTAGTGACTGAACTGAACTGAAAGTGATGAAGCTGAGATTCTAGCCAGGTAGATAATATTAAAACAAAAGAAAAATGTGGCTGAATAGTCTGCACTGCAGAGGTAACTGAGGGTGTAAGAGAATACTTTCAAATTCCCTCAGCCAAGGCAGTTATTTAACAATGCAACACAGAGAGTGTCAGGCATTTCTGTGTGTGCTCTCCAATTGGGAGAGTCAATCATCAGCTTACAAGACAGGAAGGTACTTATATACTGAACAGTATGAGAATTAATCCCTACCATCACCACAGCATAGGCCGGACCCGGGATCCTGATCCTGGCTCAGAACTAAGATCAGAAAGCCGCAGGGTCACAAAGATACATAGAAAAGCCACTCTAAAGCTAACTAATAATAAGTGGACAGTTATTTCAAACAAAGTTTTAGGTGTAGTCAATCTGCTTTCAATTTGATTGATTGAAATTGTATTTTTAGTGAATTTTGAGAATGTCTACTGACCAAGACAGAGAATATGGGGGTTTAACACATGGGAGGAAGATCTTGATATAAATTTGTATGTGGTAAAAAAATCAAAAAATGGACATGAGGAACAAAACTTAGAAAAGATGTAAATATGATTAGAATAAAGACATTTTCCTTTGGTGTACCATACTTAGGATTTTTTATGATTTATTTTGAGGAGATAATTATAAAGTATTTTAGAATACAAAGCTTTTGGTTTTGTTGATATTGGATATAGTTATCCTTATATTATGAATGTTTTAATGTGTTTATTGTCTAAATTCACTGTATGTGTTAAAAATGATTCTCAAACACACTATGTACTGACTCCATAGTATTTCTAAATCTTTTCAATATTGTTATGTACTAAGTATATAAATTTGTCAACCTACCATTTCACCTTTTTTACTTAGACTAGGAAGCAATACAGCAAGATTTTTATGCATTCCTTGAGGCACAGAATTCTGCAGTTCGAAGGGAAAACAAATTTTTCTCATTTTTGTAATATCAGATACGACTGTGATATTCTTGTGCCCATTTCTTAAAAAGAAAATCTGCCCCAGTGGGTAATATTAAGCAGTACTCCTGAAAGACAGTTGTTTTAGAAGAGATTAATTGTGGGGAATTGCCTGGTAGTCCAGTAGTTAGGACTCCATGCTTTCACTGTCGAGGGCCTCAGATCAATCCTTGTTTGGAGAACTGAAATCCCTGGCAAAAATAAATAAATAAACAAAATTTTAAACAAGGATGCTATTTTTTTTTAGGTTTTGCCACTGTTTACTTGTGTTTTGTACTGTATAAGTACAGTGTAGAAATGCTTTCATTCTGTTCGTAATGGCACTGAATAACGCTTTTTAGAGTAAGAGTTGAGTGGTCTATTTAAGGGCAATCTTGAGAAAACTCCAGGGAAGATCCCCTGAAGAAGGACTAGGCAACCCACTCCAGTAATCTTGCCTGGAGAATCCCATGGACAGAGGAGCCTGGTGGACAATAGTCCATAAGGTCACAAAGAGTTAGACACAACTGAAGCAACTTAGATAGAGTTTATCAGGTAGGGAAAATGAATTTATTCTATCATTTGTGGAGTACAATGGCCTGATCAGAGAAGGGTCACTGTCTATAATATAGATATATCAGTCCATTCAAGCAATATTTAAAAGAATAATAACTTCAACTGTAGACCAGATAAGTTATGATTCACACATATATGCATTTTACATATTTGTCCTTATCTGATAATCTGAAATGAAAAAATGATTCTTAGTGTCAACTAAGTTTCTTTTAAAAATTAAATATATTATAATTAGTAAAAAGGATATTAATGGTTGTTTCCAAATCACAATACATATCTTGAAATATACTTCATTTTTAATAATAGAGATGTCTATCAATACACAGTTTTCCCTTTTATGGCATACAACTGGAGCTAAACTGTAGCTGTTCAAACAAGGACTACATTGTCAGCCTAGGTTTTCCTTGACTAGAACTATCCCTTGTGACTAATTTCATCACTGGAATATGGTAGATGTCCTACATGCTATTATACGTTAAGACTTTTAAGAAAGGGCAGCTACATACTGATAAGACCCTGGGGAATAGAATACAGACAGCACGGATAAAATTTATATTCTTTAAGTCAATATGTGGAATAGAGCCACCAAATGATCAGTGGCACCTAAATTAGATGACAATATCAGTAAAATGTTAAAATACATTATGTTTAAACTAATACATATTTGCAGTCTATTTGTTACAATAATATATCCTAATCTGACAAATAGAACTAAACCATAACAAGAACTGAAGTCTGTTTGAGCAGTGACTTTGTCAATTTATATACAATTCAATGCATAAGAGAATCAAAGTTAACTTAAATTGTTGATTTAACTTGTTTTCTTTTCAAATATTTTCTCCCCTGTATGAATTATATTTTTTTCAGAACCATTTGTTTTGAAGATGAAAGACATTGAGATCTTAATATTTACTTTAAATAAAACTGACTAAAAATAGAGATTTTTCCAGCAAAATATAGACTGTGGAGTTCTTTATAAGTATGCACAGATTTTCTTTCCCTAAAGAACAGTTGCCAGGAGCAAAATTCCTTAGAATATCAGTATATAATCAAACATTCATGAAAATGTGCATGTATGAAAAAAGAAAGTAAAAAATATATATAGTGACCATTTCACCCTCTTGAATGTCCCTCTGGAACTTGAGGGGATTCCCTTTTATTTTCATCCTCCATCATAACGGGGTGTTAAGTGAAATGACTTTGGAAGATGGTTGATTAAACAAAGTTAAAGACCTTTATTTTTTAGCTTTTAAGAGTCTAATTAATTATGCACCTAAAGTTAAAGGATACTATTGTTGTACTTCCCAAATTATTTATTACATAATAATTTAAAAGTGTTTTTAAGAACACTGATTTTATGTGGACTTAAGAGAAAAATCTATACTGTTTCCTTCAATTATTTCATAATTCCAGCAATGATTTTATTAGAGAATGGTTGAGTTAAAGACAATTTAAACAAAATTTACACAGGTATTTTTTTCATTGATTTTTGGTAGTGATCTCAGTTTAATCTTTTCCTGATATTATTATATTTATGTTATATATGTTATATTATTGAGAAAAATACACAATTTCAAAATAAAGTAAAACTCACTTCAAAATTACACAGCACTGAGGAAACTATGGTTAACATTTTTCTCTACTCCAATATATTTTATATTAAGATCCATTCTTTTGGAAAAGAGAGGTCCTACTGTAAACACATTTATATCATGTTTTTTATAGACATAATATCAATAATATTTTTGCTTTTATAAAAATATTTATAATAATAATATCTTATTATATTATAATTATTTAATAAACATACTCATTTTAAAGTATATTTTCTTAAGTAGAAAATGAGAGATGTGGCAAACACTGAGTATTCTTTAGGCAAGCATTAAAATTTGTTTGCAGAGCTCTGAAGTGATCTAAGGAGTCTCTGCAAATGATGGGAACTGGGAGAGCTGAAGAAGTGAAGGCAAGAATACTGGAGTGAGTTGGTATTTTCTTCTCCAGGGGATCTTCCAGACCTAGGAATTGAACCCAGGTCTCCTACATTGTGTGCAGATTCTTTACTGACTGAGCTACAAGGGAATCCCAAAGGATGGCTTGTCAGGAGTAGGATATTAGAGACCATCTATTTTATGTTGGGTTTTATGTGATATTTTATTTGAATTTAGGATTCTAGAAAACAATTTAGAAAAAAAATATAAATGATCTATATATGTTGGTTTGTGATAAAATTAAGCATAATATTATTACTTTGTATCTATTTAAAATATTTTCTATTGTTATATCCCCAATTATATATTGATTTAAATTATTTAGTGCTATAATTATTTTATATACAATAAATTTTAACTTCTATTTTTTTAAGTCTACTATGTGAACAAAAGCCTATTTTAACTATGCTGCTTTGGAAAACAGTGCTTTTCAAGGAAAATATGATAAATATATTTAAATAAAACTATTGAAAAAATATCACATTGATTGTAACAATGTCAACTGAAATAAGAGCTAAATTCAAAGTATTCTTCCCCTTTTCCTTCTTCTTTTTCTTCTCCTTTCTTTCTCTCTCTGTCTGCCTGTCTCTTTCTCTCCCCCTCTCTCTCTCCTTGCCAACCCCCTCCCCAGCCTTCTTTCAAATTCTAGTGCATTTTGAAGGCTAGTGGCTCAATAAAAAAAAAATTAAACACACTTAAAGCAAACCCCAGCAGTACTGAAAGACACAGATGTTTATACTATAGTAGCACTATAGTATAAACTTCTAGTTTTGTTAGTTCTTCTCTAGTTTTGTTATTTCAAAAGAAAAGGATTAAGAACCAATAAACAGAGTTATTAAATGAGTTATTAAATGTTACTGGCCTCATATATAGCTAATGCTATGGCCTCAGAAAACTGATTTATGGTTGTTATAATATGTTTAAGAAGAGATCAATAACATACCATTGTAACCCATTACAACATCATACTAATTTTAAATATGTATGATTATTGATTTTCTGCAACAGCTTATGACAGTATATGCTACTTTTTTTAAAGCCAACACTGTCAGAGTTCCACACAAATTAATATTCCCATACCAGAAAATTTATTTTATAGGAACATGAGTCTTTTAGGCTAATAAAGCTAATGAAAATAACATTGAACATGAATAGAGGAAACAAGACAGAACATATTTGTCAAGACATAAGAAAAGCAAATCTATACTTTGTCCCTCCAAAATGATATTTTTAATAGTTTGGAAACTTAAGTTTAAATATTTGGTTTTAAATGAATATTTTAAAATATGTTATTTGTGATATATACTTAGATATGAGCAAATTTCTGCTATGAAATTTAAACTCCTTTACTTCATTAAATATCAACATGGAGTTGGAAAATAAAGAGTCTTTATACTTTTTCTTCTCAGTCTTTAATTACATAATTCAGATATTATATGCCACACTTATTTTCTTAATTCTTGACTTAGGCTTTTTCATAACTCAACCATAATAATGGAGCACCAGAACCTAGGATTTCTGTTCTCAATGGACTGTGCTCTTACACACACATACCAGTGAAAAAGTAAAGTGGATGAACGAATTTCAAGTTGATTTTTCATTTACTCTTCTGTGTGCTTTAGCCGTAAAATACAGTTCATTCAAAGGCCTTTTGTTGTTTCACTTCATTTATTTGGCATAATAGCAATAAATGTTCTACTTCGTCTGTTTCCCAATAGTGAAATAACACCCGGCTTTACAATGAGACTAGAGGGGTTTATCATATGAAAGTAGCTTATTTGTGCTCATGTACTAAAGGTGTCATTGTTTAAACATATTACAATTTGATAATATCAGACTACCACTACCCACCAGAGTAGAGGCTTTTAGTATAATATATGTATTTGTAATTTGATTTCATATCATAACTCTTAGTAACTTTCCCAAGGTGTTAGCTCTTAATCAACTCCAGTATTCTTGCTGGTGAATTCCATGGACAGAGGAGCCTGGTGGACTACAGTCCATGGGGTCGCAAAGAATCGGATGTGACTGAGCACACAACAAACACAGAGAATGACTTTTCATCTTTATTAATTCAGTTCAGTTCAGTCACTCAGTCGTGTCCGACTCTTTGTGATCCCATGAATCGCAGCATGCCAGGCCTCCCTGTCCATTACCAACTCCCGGAGTTCACTCAGACTCACGTCCATCGAGTCAGTGATGCCATCCAGCCATCTCACGTCTGTCGTCCCCTTCTCCTCCTGCTCCAGATCCCTCCCAGCATCAGGGTCTTTTCCAATGAGTCAACTCTTCACATGAGGTGGCCAAAGTCCTGGAGTTTCAGCTTTAGCATCATTCCTTCCAAAGAAATCCCAGGGCTGATCTCCTTCAGAATGGACTGGTTGGATCTCCTTGCAGTCCAAGGGACTCTCAAGAGTCTTCTCCAACACCACAGTTCAAAAGCATCAATTCTTCTTTGTTAATTAGGGGCCTTACATAAATCCTACTTACCTGAATCCCTGCCCTTGTTCTCTTTCTGACATCCTTGTGACTCCCCTCTTAACCTTTCAGAACCTGAAGCTTTCTACTTGACCTCAGGTTCTGTAACTCTTTGTTGTCAAACATAGGAGTCCTCATTTTACCTCCCAAACATAATTACAGATTAAAAGTGACGGTGAGGGCTTCCCTTGTGGCTCATTGATAAAGAATTAGGGCTTCCCTGGTGGGCTCAGTGGTAAAGAATCCATCTGTCAATGCAGGAGATATTGGTTCAACCCCTGGTCTGGGAAGATCACACATGCTGCAGAGCAAATAAACCAGAGTACCACAACTGTTGAGCCTGTGCTCTAGTGCCTGGGAGCTGCAACTACTGAACCCACATGCCCTAGAGCTGTACTCTGAAACAAGAGAAGCTCCTGCAATGAGAAGTCTGTGAACCACAGAGAGTAGCACCTGCTCGCTGCAACTACAGAGAAGTCTGTGTTGCAATGAATATCCAGTTCAGCTATAAATAAATTTATTTCTTAAAAAGTTACCAAGGAATTTTATCACTGTTCTTCCTTCAACCTGGATTTCTTCTCTGACCTTTAATTAGAAATTTATTCAATTATCTTTTGTACTCTTATAGCTATAAATGGTCAACCATTATATAGATTCTCTTAATTTATTCCATCCTAGTGAAAACAAAGATAAATGGTATCTGATGTTGTATGGGAGAGGTTACTTTAAATTATGAAAATTTTCATAAGTAAGTATTTCTGTGTAGTGTACCAACTCTAAATTCAGCTATTTTAAATAAATTATTTAAATGTACATCACACATTGTTTTCTTATAAAGAAAAATTAAATATTTGAATAAAGTAACTTTTTAAGAACTAAGAGTTATCATTAGTAAAATTATGCTTTAAGAAAATAGACGATGAAGAAACATTCTGGAAGCTGAAAAATGGCAATCAGTGACAAAATACTTAATTAAACTGTTACTTGAGAATATTTTGGATATCTGAAATTTTCCTTTCTGAAGCTGTGGCTATAACAAAAGAGTTCAGAAAACTGAAATAAGCATATTTTTTAAAAAATTATAAATATAAGCATATTTTCATTATTGACTATATCAGGAAAGGAGTTAGAGAAATAAAAATAGGTCAAGGAAACAACTATTAACTTTCAAAGAAGAAATGAAATAGGAAATTTGTAGCAATCTAAGGCTTTTCAAAGTTGTAAAAGCCAGTTGACTTGAGATCCCTAAGCCCGCCCCAATCAAAAAAGAGAGAGAGAGAAAAAAATCTTTGAGAAGAAATAACCCTCTAGGAAAAGTTTAAACAAAGTTAAATCAGAGCTAATAACAGACTAACAGTGTGATATCTGTTTAGTCTTATGAAAGAAAGTGAAAGTGAAGTTGCTCAGTCTGTCTGACTCTTTGCAACCCCATGGACTGTAGCATATCATGCTCCTCCGTCCATGGGATTTTCCAGGCAAGAGTACTGGAGAAGGTTGCATTTCCTTCTCCAGGGGATCTTTCTGACCCAGGGATCAAATTCAGGTCTCCCACATTGTAGGCAGACGCTTTACTGTCTGAGCCACCAGGGAAGTCCTGTTAAGTTTTATAAATGAACAAAATATTTCACAAGACAAAAACCTGATCGTCTTTCCTAAGGAATCACAACAGCTTTAAGGTGGTCTTGTTTAAAATGAAAAAGAATAAAAATACAGAAAAAAGGAAAATATAGCCTGTGCACAAACTGAGAAGTAAAAACGAAGGTGAGTATGATTCCTGGGAAACCTTCAATGTAGGGATCAAACAGATACAAATTACAAAATGTTTGTGTTAGAGTTGTACTTCCAAGAAACCACAAGCTAGTTGTGATTGTGGGCATTCAGTCTCCTTCAGGAAGAAGCATCCTAAAAACATACAAACCACTTAAGTAACATATGTACCCAATGTATACTTTATCTTGAGTTTTGGAAAAGAAAAGTGAAGTCTCTCAGTCGTGTCCGACTCTTTGCGACCCCATGGACTGAAGTCTACCAGGCTCCTCGGTCCATGGGATTTTCCAGGAAAGAGTACTGGAATGGGTGGCTATTTCCTTCTCCGAGGGATCTTCCCAACCCAGGGATCAAACCCGGGTTTCCCGCATTGTAGGCTGACATGATTTAGAAAGGTAATAATAATTAAAAAAAAGTCTCCAAAGAGAATCATGGAGACACATGAAAAAAGTATAATACAGAAAACAAAAGTTGAGTATAATCGAGGAACTTTCTTCTTCCGCCGGTTTGCAGCCTTCACAGTATTCTCCCAGAAGGAGGATTTCAGAATGGCTCTCATTCCCATAAATGGGAGTGTTTCCTGTGGCTATTCAGTCCCTATCTACTTTCTTCTTGTGAGTGTGAAGGAATTGGTAGCAGGTTTGTTCATATGTTGTGAACAAAGACGTCTGACATCTAGATCTCATATAGAAATTACCACAACATAAAAATCTCCTGAAATCTTCATTATGTGATAGCATCCCCTTTGTTTAGAACACAACAGTACATAATTTCACCAACTGGAAAGATTTTACTGCACACTAAGTCCTATATTCTTTCATTACCAATCTTATAAAAACTTTTGCTACAAATATTTTTCCATGTGAAAGAGTAAATATGGAATACTAAATGTTGTCATTTAAAAGAGAGAAACAGTTAAATACATGAAAATGTGGTTAACGTCATTAATCATCAGGGAAATAGATGTCACATTTTCTTTATCCACTTATCCTTTGATGGTCATTTACTTTGATTGTTTCCTTGTGTTGGCTATTGTAAATAATGCTGCAATGAACGTGGGGGTGGGCACAGATATATTTTTGAGGTAGTGATTTAATTTTCTTATGATAAATACCCAGAATGTGGAATACTGGATCATCTATTTTTAATTTTTCAGGAACCTCCACATTTTTTTCCATAATGATGGTATCAATTTACATAACCACAAAAAGTGTACAAGGATTCCCCTCTCTCCCTACCTTCACTAATACCTGTTATCTCTTGTTTTTTATAATAATTATTTTAACAGGAATGAGGTGAAATCTCATTATGATTTTCATTTTGCATTTCCTTGATGATTAGTGAAGTTATGTCAATTATATCTCAGTAAAACTGGAAAAATAAACCAAATCTTATGGGTGAGTTGATAAATCCACAATTTTAATTAATATATTTAATATGCCTCTATCAAAATATACTAAGTATATATAAACAAATCAAAAGGTAAGGCAATTTCAATAACATATCAATGTGTTTGTTTTGGCCAAAATGGTGGAATACAAGACCCTGAACTCACCTCCTCTTATGGGCACACGAAATTACAATTACTTACAGAGTAAATATTTAAGATAATGACCTTAGGAATAGCATAATAGGTTTTCCATAACCAAATATAAAGAAGCAGCCACAAAGAGACAGGTAGGAGGGGCAGAGACATGGTATAGTCAGAACCCACACCCTGAATTGGCAACCCTCAAACAAGAGAAATATCAGAACTGCAGAGGTCTTCCCCAAGGAGAGAGGGCTCTGAACCTCACATCATACTTCCCAGCCTGGGGGTCCAGCATTGGGAAGATGAGCCCCCAGAACACCTGGCTTTGAAAACCATGGGGTCTTACACTTGGGAAAGCAGAGGGTTATAGGGAAGAGATTCCACTCTTAAAGAGTGTGCACAAAATCTCACATGCTCTGGAAACTAAGGTAGAGGTAATAGTTTGAAAGGAGTGTAGGTGAAGTCTACTTGCTGCTTTTGAACAGCCTCTTGGAGAGGGGGGAGGCAACTGGGACTCCACTTGGAGGTGGAGATGGCAATTTGGGGAAGCTCAATCCACTTTGATGACATGGGTGCTGGTAAGAGCTATTTTGGGATCCCCTTTTCAGCCTGTTAATGATAAGTGGTTTCCCTGCCCACGGTCCAGCTTAAAGCAGGTACATGCCTTCAGGCCACACTGCCAGCCATTCTCGGAGCCTGCCCAATGTACCAGCAGGCTCAGAGCAACCAAACATGACCAGCCAAAGCTGCCAACCTTGGAGGAAGACTACCCGACTCTTCAGCAGGCCACAGTCACCACACGAGTTAGGGTTATGTAGCCAACCAGGGACAAGTCATACTTACTAGTGTGCCACAACAGAAAGGTGCATGCAGTGCACGTAGGGTGCACCTCCATAGCACAGAGTTCGAGTGACCAGAGGTGAGTGTGCTGCCGGGTTCCACAGCATTTCCTCTATGTAAGGTCACTTCTCCTAGATCAGGTGACATAACCAGTCTACCTAATATGTACAAATAAGCATAGAGAATTAGGCAAAATGAAAGAGAAATATGCTTCATGCAAAGAAACAAAGTACAAACCCAGAAGAACTAAAGAAATTAGAAATACCCAATCTACCCATTAGTTAAAGGTAATGATGATAAATATGCTCAATAAAATTGGGATAAGCATGGATGAACACAGTGAGAAGTTTAACAAAGAGTTAGAAAATATAAAGAAGAACCAAACAGAGCTGAAGAGTGCAATAACGGAAATAAAAAATACACCAGAAGGTATCAACAGTAGGTTACATGACACAAAGGAACACAACAGTGACCTGGAAGACAGAGAAGCAAAAACCATCCAAGCTGAACAGAAAGTAGATTATTTTTTTTTTTTTAATGTGAGGATAGTTTAAGAAACCTATGATGCAACTTCATGTATACTAACATTTGCATCATAGACGTTCTAGGAAAAGAAGAGAGAGAGACAGAGAGGCAAAGAGGCAGATAACTTACTGGAAGAAATAATAGCTCCATCCAGGTTTAGGAAGCACAGAGAGTCCCAAACAAGATGAATCCCAAGAGGTTCATACATAGGCACATTATAACTTAAGTGGCAAATATTACAGAGGGAATTTTAAAAGCAACAAAGAAAAAGCAACTACATGTATGCAAGAAAACTCTTAGATGACTCTTCAACAGAAAACTTACAGATCAGAAGGGAGTGGCACTATATATTTAGAGGGAAGAAAGGAAAAAACCTATAACCAAGAATACTCTTATCTGGCAAGGTTATCAATCAGATTTGAAGAAGAGATCAAGTTTTTTAGAGGAGTAAAATCTAAAAAAGTTTAGCACCACTAAAATAGTTTTACAACAAATCTTAAAGGGACTTTATGTAGAAAGGCAGCCAATGGAATAAAAAATATATTTACAAGCAATATACCCAATAAGGAGTTAATATCCAGAATACACACAAAAATTCATACAACTCAACTACAAAAGCAAATCAATTAAAAAATGGACAGATGATTTAGACATATTTCTGAAGATGACATACAGACTGGCAACAAGTGCATGAAAAGGTGCTCAAAATCACTAATCATCAGAGAAATATAAACACAAAATCACAAAATCACCTCACACCCATAGAATGGCTATTGTCAAAAAGACAACAATAAATAAATACTGGTAAGGACTTGGGAACAAGGGAACCCCGGTATACTGTTAGTTGGAATGTAAATTGGTACAGCCACTAAGGAAAACAGTATGGAAATTCCAAAATATTTAGAATAAAACTGTCATATGATCCAGTAATTTCATTTCTGCTTATTTACCAAAAGATTAAAAAAAAAAAACACACTAATTCCAAAAGATATGTGCACCTAATGTATGTAGCATTATTTACAATAGCCAAGGTATGTATACAACCTAAATATACATGGATAGATGAATACAGAAAATGTGATAGTACACCTAAAAGTAACAAAATATTGTATGTCAGCTATATTTCATTAAAAATAAAGAAAATTATTATATCTTAGGAAAATTCTTAAAAGTTCATAAATCTGTATTTATTAAATTGACTTTAGATTCCTGATCACTTTCACTGTGATGGTTTTCCAAAATGACCATATTTCAAATAAATAAAATATTTCCATATTAAAAAATTTAGAGAACACAATTACTATAATTATCACAGACCTGAGCAAAACAATGAAAATAAATAGTAAAATATTTTAATTATATTACAAAGTTTGTTAAAAGTAAAAGTGAATATTAAAAAAATCTAAAATCAGTGATGGATAAGTGAGAATTATCAAAATGGAAATTAAACACTATAAAACTAAATAAAAAAATGTCAAATAGCAAAACTCAAAGTATATCAGAAAAATATTTAGAGGTAAATATGTAAATTTGATTTAATATATATTGAAAGGTGAAACGACAAATCTACACATTAGTAAAACAACAGAATTAAAAAATGGGTCATTTAAATTTTTTGTTTAAAACCCATAGATAAGGCAAATCTTCACATACATAATTAAGAATAAAAAAGACAAGCAACTCCTACAGCTCAACTCCAGAAAAATAAACGACCCAATCAAAAAATGGGCCAAAGAACTAAATAGACATTTCTCCAAAAAAGACATACAGATGGCTAACAAACACATGAAAAGATGCTCAACATCACTCATTATCAGAGAAATGCAAATCAAAACCACTATGAGGTACCATTTCACACCAGTCAGAATGGCTGCGATCCAAAAGTCTACAAATAATAAATGCTGGAGAGGGTGTGGAGAAAAGGGAACCCTCTTACACTGTTGGTGGGAATGCAAACTAGTACAGCCACTATGGAGAACAGTGTGGAGATTCCTTAAAAAACTGGAAATAGAACTGCCTTATGATCCAGCAATCCCACTGCTGGGCATACACACTGAGGAAACCAGAAGGGAAAGAGACACGTGTACCCCAATGTTCATCGCAGCACTGTTTATAATAGCCAAGACATGGAAGCAACCTAGATGTCCATCAGCGGATGAATGGATAGGAAAGCTGTGGTACATATACACAATGGAGTATTACTCAGCCATTAAAAAGAATACATTTGAATCAGTTCTAATGAGGTGGATGAAACTGGAGCCTATTGTACAGAGTGAAGTAAGCCAGAAGGAAAAACATAAATACAGTATACTAACGCATATATATGGAATTTAGAAAGATGGTAACAATAACCTGGTGTACGAGACAGCTAAAGAGACACTGATGTATAGAACAGTCTTATGGACTCTGTGGGAGAGGGAGAGGGTGGGAAGATTTGGGAGAATGGCAATGAAACATATAAAATATCATGTAGGAAACGAGTTGCCAGTCCAGGTTCGATGCATGATGCTGGATGCTTGGGGCTGGTGCACTGGGACGGCCCAGAGGGATGGTATGGGGAGGGAGGAGGGAGGAGGGTTCGGGATGGGGAGCGCATGTATACCTGTGGCGGATTCATTTTGATATTTGGCAAAACTAATACAATTATGTAAATTTTAAAAATAAAATAAAATTGGAAGACAAAAGCAAAAAAAAAAAAAAAAGAATAAAAAAGAAAAAAAATAGAAATTGTTAGTTAATAATGAATATTTCCTAACTATTTTAATCTATGATTTACTCTAGTCATAACACATTGAACTTATATTTTGAAAAAGTAAGTTTTGAGCTCCATTTCTATGTTATTTTCACATTTTTGAATATGGATTTCCAACTTTTCCATTACCATTTATTGGAAGATTATCCTTTCTCCATTAAATTGCTTTTACACCTTTCAAAAACTCAAGTAACTATGTTTGTCCTGTTTTATTTCTGGGCTGCTTATTTGATTCTATTGATCTACAAGTCTATTTTGTCACTTCCAAGATATATTGATACACTGTGGCTTTATAAATATTGAAATCAGGTAGTTTAAGTACTCTAACTTTGTTCTTCTTCAACCATTTCAAATAAAGCTTAAAAAAATTCTATATATCAATATCTACAAAAAATTAGATATATCAAAAAAAGTCTATATATCAATATCTACAAATTTTGATTTGGGATAAATCTCCCTTAAAAACTGCATTCTTGTTGTTAAAGCTTGCTGACTTCTTCATATATGAAGAAATATGAGGGTTAGACCTTTAATTCTCCTTCCTATATGAGTTAGTTTTATCTCCTTTATGTTTTTCTCTTATTCTGAATCAACTGTAGCAGTTTCAATCAAGACCCAAGAGTCAGGGATATGTCTCAAGATAGACTTTATGTGCCTCCTACCCTTAACCTGGGTAGGTAGGTAGAATGTGGACCACAAAAAGTAAGTGTTAGCAACTAGGTCCCGATTCACGTTTCTCTTTCATTGAAGGTAAAAATAAGAAATTATACAGTTTGAATGAAAGGGAACTTCTGGAGATACATGATTTAGAGTAAGCAGAAATGTTTTCCTTCAATTTCAGTTCAGTTCAGTTCAGTTGCTCAGTCGTGTCCAACTCTTTGTGACCCCATGGACCACAGCACACCTGGCTTCCCTGTCCATCATCAACTCCTTCAATTTAGTTTAATAAGAACAGGTTATCTATGCTTCTTTGAATATTCCAATACAGAACAAATTCTACTTATGCTTGTCATATTCACTAGCCAAATTAAGAAGAAGTAGTATATAAAAAAAGAACACTAAAAATATTAATGCATAGAAACATCAAATTATGTGAAAATGTTTCCACTTCTAACATTAAAATATACATTTGATTTGTTGCCATGAAGGTTTTAAGTTGTAATTGCAAAGTAAAGTTAAAATAGATATCTTTTATGAATCTGAATGCATTTTGATATAATAAATGGCAAAACTAAAGAGCTGTCACTTATCTTAGATAAGTAACACTAATTATATTGTCAAAAATATTTGTAATTCAAGATAACGCACTTGAAAAATAATAACTTCTTAATTACTATCATAAATTTAGTTAAGGAAAAACTCTTATGTATTAAAATCTTAAATTTATAGATACTACTAAATATTTCAGTTGTGACTATTTAATACCCAAGAAATGTAGTCAATCTTTAATGAAAAAATTTACTAATTACAGTGATCAAAACTCAGATTTATTATCTTAATCTGTAAATTATCTTTATCTATAAATTAGTTTACCCCCAAACTCTCTTGAAACTGTTTGATCTCCTGCATCTTTTTACCATGCTGTCTTTTTATTGCTTAGTTTTATTTCTATCCTAGCAGTGGTAATAAAACCCTCTTAATGAAACAGTTAGCTAAAATTTCATGTTGATATTTCTAGTGAATATCAGTTGTAGTAGTTTAGAGGAAAAGAGTAACAATTCAACTTGCATTTAGTATCATCATTAAAATATTTGACATTTTGCACATGTAAATTATGTTAGAATCAAGTTAAATATTTTAATCCAGGTCATTTTAATAATAATTTCTGATTATTTGTGATCTATTACCCAAGCAAAAATTGAAGCTCTATATTAAATTCAATCTTTGTCAATCTATTTTATGGCATATTTGAAAATGCTACAATGAAATTGGAAGCAAATATCACATTGGAATGTTTACAGGTTTCACACGTGAAATATGCTTGCAAAATCATTCAGAAACTGCTAAAAGATAATGGCTTTGCTATGAAAGTGACTATAAAATTAGTCATAGCAGAGGTTATAGACCATTTGGCAACCATTCTATAAGGAAAGAGAGGTCAAGTATTAAACTACATCAGGCTAAGAAATCTCACCAATAAACATTTTCAAGGATATGAAGTATTAAAATAGACTCTTACTGTTGCAATGACTGAATCTTCCACTACATATTCGCAGTAAAAGCCCAATTTAAATGCTAAGAAATAGATGGTTTTCCTCTCAAATTAGATTGAAATCACCACCCCCAATGGGGTTGTATTTGAAAATAAAAGGTTTTTTAAGTGAGGTTAAATGAGATCTTAAAAGTGAAACTGTAATCTTAGAAACTCTAATCAGATAGATAATCTTATAGGAAGAAGAACAGAACCATCTCTTTCTCTTTACCCAGTGCAGAAAGTAGAGGTTATGTGAACACAGTGCAAGATGGTAGCCACCGACAAACCAAGAGAAGAGTCCTCAGATGAAACCTATTTGCTGTATCTTGATCTTGGGTGTCCAAGTTTGGGTTGGAGATCTTGGGTTTCCAAATCTTGGCTTTCTTAGTAGCCTCTAGAACTGTAAGAAAAAAACTTCTGTTATTTAATCCACCTCGTCTATGGTATAATAATTTGTCATGGAAGCCTGACATAGGGAATGACAGAGGATGAGATGGTTGGATGGCATCACCTACTATATGGACATGAGTTTGAGCAAGCTCCTGGAGCTGGTGAAGGGCAGGGAAGTGTGGCGTGCTGTAGTCAGTGGGGTCACAAAGAGTCAGACACGAATGAGAGACTGAAGTGAACTGATGGCAGCCTGAGCAGACTAAAAGAATGAATTATACTAAAACTGAGTTTTAACAACTAAATGTGTTTCCTGATGGCTCATATAGTAAAGAATCTGCCTGCAATGCAGGACACCCTAGTTCTATCCCTGGATTGAGAAGATCTTCTGGAGAAAGAAATGGCATTCTACTCCAGTATTCTTGTCTGAAAAAAATCCCATGGAGAAAGGAGCCTGGAAGGCTACAGTTCTTGAAATCTCAAGAGTCAGACACAACTTAGCAACTAAACCACCAAATATATTAGCATGTTATAAAGAAAAAAACTTGATCTCCAACTTTGATAAATGTGCTCAAAATATTTGTGCTATCCATGCTAGAATATTAAACAAGTACTGCTTAATGGGTGACATGTACTTTGAAGCACTTTGAAAAGTGCTTCAAACATTTCTCTGTTTTCATTAAAAATATTGATATATCTAACAGTAGTTTGGAACCATGGATTTAGAAAGAAAGTGAAAAAGGGTTTTTTTTTTTTTTCTCTTTAGCAATGAAAATGGCAACAGGAAGAATCAAGAAATAAAGAAGATTCTAAGAGCTCTAGAAAAAAACGAGGAGGTATTTCTTCTGAAATTTAGATTGTGTGGTTCTGAACTGAATGATACTAGGAAAGTGACAAGCAGACAGAAACTCCCAGAGCCTACTCAAATTCATGTCCATTGAATGGGTGAAGCCATCCAACCATTTCATCCTCTGTTGTCCCCTTCTCCTTCTGCCTTCAGTCTTTCCCAGCATCAGGGTCTTTTCAAATGAGTCAGTTTTTTTGCATCAGGTGGCCAAAGTACTGGAGTTTCAGCTTCAGCATCAGTCCTTCCAATCAATATTCAGGACTGATTTCCTTTAGGATGGACTGGATGGATCTCCTTGCAGTCCAAGGGACTCTCAAGAGTCTTCCCCAACACCACAGTTCAAAATCATCAATTCTCCAGTGCTGAGCTTTCTTTATAGTCCAACTCTCACATCCATACATGACCACAGGAAAAACCATAGCCTTGACTAGATGGGCCTTTGTTGGCAAAGTAATGTCTCTACTTTTTAATATGCTGTCTAGGTTGGTCATAACTTTTCTTCCAAGGAGCAAGCATCTTTTAATCATGGCTGCAGTCACCATCTGTAGTGATTGCCATGATCTTAGTTTTCTGAATGTTGAGTTTTAAGCCAACTTTTTCAGGTGTACATTCAGGTGTCTCAGGTATACATTCCTAAAATAACGCTTCTGCATCATGGGGTGGAGGTTGATGAGATTTGCTGGTCACCTGCCTATCCCACAAGTACCATCCCCCTAAACTGGAAGCTGTTGTGGAAAGAAGTGCCATATTTTTGGCTATATCTGCCTGGCTAAATCCTCTATCAAACTGAGATGCATACACTTCAAATCAAATAAGGATCATACAAGATAGAATCAAGATAGGAAACAGTAGAGTATGTTTTCACACATGAGAAAAAGCCATTGTGTCTAAAGCTATGGAGGCAGAGTAAAACAAGCTCACATATTCATTCAAATTAGGCAGGTCTGGTGGGTCAGAGAAGTGTATATCCTATTATAATGTTTGAACAAAAGTGTAAATGACTAATTAAAACTATGCTTTTCTAACCAAGAATTTTTTAATATTAATAAAATTCAGCTATGTACATGAATAGTACAGTAATGGGAGAATTCTGGGTTGTTAACAACAGGTAGTGAATCATTTGAGTAAAAAGAAGGGCTTTTGACCATACTAAAATAGAATCAAAGAGAAACTTAGTCATTCCATGAAAGTATTCGCTACTTTGTGTGTGTGTGTGTGTGTGTGTGTGTGTAATCAAACATAACTACCAGTCCTGAGGATAGGAGAAAGAACACCAGAAGGGGATGGAGTTAAATTTTAAAGCAGTTTATGTGAGTGGGGATTTTCATTCAGTATGTATTTTATAGAGTGGAAACTATGCAGTGATTTGCCATAAGTCTGGTCTCAGCAAGGTGATGGTTGAGCTACACAGCCACTACTTCCCTGGAAGGCCAGCTTCATGCTGCTCTACAGAGAACATTAATTCTTGGTATTTGTTAATTAAATTCCTTATTTATTTTCTAATATGGTGTTCATTCAACAAACACCCATTATTGCTTATCCTGTACATGTGTTACATAAGCAAAGATATAATAGAGTTAAGGCTATATTATATAAAAAGATGTTTATATATAATACATTTATATGCATCCAATCTGATGAGCATTACCTGGGTACAATTAAGTATTTGAAAACAATAAATATATTCTAGGATATTCAGGGGCAGAGAAAATGAATTAAATTTGTGATATGCTGTAAGAATAAAATGGACATAAGTCCCCATATTTGAATTTTTTATCATGTCTTTTTCACCTCAATAACATTTTGAGATAAATTAGGCATGCCACACATGTGCAAGTGTTAAGAATTATAATAAAGGTGACATAGGACAGCTAGTTCTCTTTGTAACTATGAGGTGGTGAATGCAGACCTTCAGTTGTTATGGCAACCTTCAATTAATGAGAGTATCATCAAAGTCATCTCTCTACAATATTTAATAAGTTATTTCCATTAAAAATGATTGAATGTTCCTTTCTGAATCCAATGACATAGCTGAAGTTAAAAGCCATATTTTTTTAAAAAATGAAAATAGATATATCTTCAATTGTTTAATGGATAAAAGTAAAAATTTCAAAAATATTTTTTGTAAAGATACCTGCAACTATGTTGCTAATAAAATATTAATAGCATCTACATAATTAGTCTTTCATGTAGATTTACGGATTATTGCAGATTTTCCATTAAGCTAGTGAGGACAGATTTGATGATTATGGTGGTGATAATAATTACACAGAAAATTCTGCTAATATTAGAAACATTAATAAATAAAATACTAAGAGATTATTTTATTTCTATCAAAACAATCTCCAAACTCTCTCACAAACTCATTAACATAAACAATAAGTTGAAAATACAAATATAAGTGAATGCAGGATTGAGAAATTACTTGAATTTATGTCTACTACTTATAGAAATGACTTTTCATACATTATCTTAGTACTCAACACATGTAAAGTAGATTTCATTAATCTGATTTTATAGATTGGGAAAATCAGACACCAATCCAAAATTAAAGTATATTTTACAGCTCACACAAAGAGTATGTATGAGACCAAGTCTGCCCAAATGCCAAAATCTGTCCTCTTTCCCTCAGGCCATGCTTTCTCCCTAGAATAATTTAAGAGGTTAGAATATAAAAATAATATCATAACATGTATGAGTCTACAAACTACTACCACAAAGTTCCAGTGTACTTATTTCACTACCTGTTAAATGATAAAATTGAATATCTGAGTTTATTAGCTACTAGCTAATAATGCTTTAATACTCAAGTCCTAATATCTCCTTGCAGCACAACCCAGCATGATGTAAAAAGTAATGAGCATGATCAGAAAAGAAAATATTCTGATTCATTGATCAGCAATGTGAACCTTGAGAAAGAAGCTAAAAGGTACAACTAAAAATAATAGGATTTTTCAGAAGCACAGACATAAATATAGTCCGAGGAAAGTGTCTTTAAAAAGTGATTCTTCTGAATTTTTTCTATATATATAAGAAATTAACCAAAAAAGCAAGATTGTCTTTCCCTGTTAAAAGGAAGGCTAAATCAGTTTCAATCTACAAAACTGAAGGCACTGGAACATTGGATATATGTTCATTTTTGTGCCAGCAATTGTAAATGATTTAGAACACAGTCTTAGGCTGGAATCCTAGCTTTTCTAAAACTGGTTAAATACCTTAAATAAAGATTATAATATTAAAAATAAATTATAATATTAAAAATGATTAAAAGGATATCTAGTACATATCCTTACTATGTACTAGATATGTTAGCTAAATATATTTTGCATGTGCAGTATTTTCTGATTTAAAAAATGTATTTCAGGAAATCAAACACTTAACCTTCAGTTTCCCTACTGAAATGAAAGTATAATATTTACTTCATAATTTTAAGATAAGAATTTTATGGAGGTAGTATATATATATGATTATGAGTACAGTCACTTGGTCAGATAACTCAGGATTTGAATTCCAGCTTTTTCACTGTATACCTCTGTGATCTTGGACAAAGGTATTAGATTTTACATATTATATAAGGATGAAGTCTTACATTTTGGGAAACAAAATAATTTTTGTTTGTTTTGTATATTGGGAAACAATAACATAAAACAATAAAAGAATTGGTTCACAATACTATAAAGCTACAGTAACTAAAACAGTGTGGTATTGGCATCAGTTCAGTTCAGTTCAGTTGCTGAGTCGTGTCTGACTCTTTGCAACCCCATGAATCACAGCACGCCAGGCCTCTCTGTCCATCACCAACTCCTGGAGTTCACTGAAACTCACGTCCATCGAGTCGGTGATGCCATCCAGCCATCTCATCCTCTGTTGTCCCCTTTTCCTCCTGCCCCCAATCCCTCCCAGCATCAGAGTCTTTTCCAATGAGTCAACTCTTAGTGTTGGCATAAAAACAGATATATGGATCCATGGAACAGAATAGAGACCCCAGAAATTAACCTACACTTCTACTGACAATCTTCCACAAAGGAAGCAAGAATATCCAATGGAGAAAACACAGTCTCTTCAGCAAGTGGTGCTGGGAAAGTTGGGCAGCTGCATCTAAATCAATGAAGTTAGAACACACCCTTACACCAAACACAAAAATAAACTCAAAATGGCTCAAAGACTTAAATACAAGACATGACACCACAAGGCTCTTAGAAGAGAGCATAGGCAAAATATTCTCTGACATAAATTGTAACAATGTTTTCTCAGGCCAGTCTCCCAAGGCAATAGAAATAAAAACAAAAAATTTAAAAATGGGACCTTATCAAACTTACAAACCTTTTGTACAGCAAAGGAAACTATAAGCAAAGTGAAAAAGAAAACTATGAACTGCAGGAAAATATTTGCAAATGATATGAGTGACAAAGGATTGATTTCTAAAATATACAAACTGATCACAAAACTCAGTAGCAACAATAACAGAAATATTTCCATCAAAATATGAGCAGAAGACCTAAATAGACATTTCTTCAAAGAAGTCATACAGATGGCCAACAGGCATATGAAAAAATGCTCAACATCAATAATTTCTAGAGATATGCAAATCATAACTATAGTGAGGTACTAACTCACACTGATCAGACTAGCCATTATTAAAAAGTTTACAAATAACAAATGCTGAAAAGGGTAAAAAGGGAACCCTCCTACACTCTTGGTAGGAATGTAAATTCGTACAGCCACTATGGAAAACAGTGCAGTAGTTCCTCAACAACAACAAAGAATGAAATAATGCCATTGTAGCAACATGGATGAATCTAGAGATTATCATACTAGTGATCAGATCAGTTCAGTTCAGTCGCTGAGTCGTGTCCGACTTTTTGCGACCCCATGAATCGCAGCACGCCAGGCCTCCCTATCCATCACCAACTCCCGGAGTTCACTCAGACTCAAGTCCATCAAGTCAGTGATTCCATCCAACCATCTCATCCTCTGTCGTCCCCTTCTCCTCCTGCCCCCAATCCCTCCCAGCATCAGAGTCTTTTAAATGAGTCAACTCTTCACATGAGGTGGCCAAAGTACTGGAGTTTCAGCTTTAGCATCATTCCTTCCAAAGAAATCCCAGGGCTGATCTCCTTCAGAATGGACTGGTTGGATCTCCTTGCAGTCCAAGGGACTCTCAAGAGTCTTCAACACCACAGTCCAAAAGCATCAATTCTTTGGCGCTCAGCTTTCTTCACAGTCCAACTCTCACATCCATACATGACCACAGGAAAAACCATAGCCTTGACTAGACGGACCTTTGTTGGCAAAGTAATGTCTCTGCTTTTGAATATGCTATCTAGGTTGGACATAACTTTCCTTCCAAGGAGTAAGCGTCTTTTAATTTCATGGCTGCAGTCACCATCTGCAGTGATTTTGGAGCCCAGAAAAATAAATTCTGACACTGTTTCCACTGTTTCCCCATCTATTTCCCATGAAGTGATGGGACCAGATGCCATGATCTTCGTTTTCTGAATGTTGAGCTTTAAGCCAACTTTGGCACTCTCCTCTTTCACTTTCATCAAGAGGCTTTTTAGTTCCTCTTCACTTTCTGCCATAAGGGTGGTGTCACCTGCATATCTGAGGTTATTGATATTTCTCCTGGCAATCTTGATTCCAGCTTGTGTTTCTTCCAGTCCAGCGTTTCTCATGATGTACTCTGCATATAAGTTAAATAAACAGGGTGACAATATACAGCCTTGACGTACTCCTTTTCCTATTTGGAACCAGTCTGTTGTTCCATGTCCAGTTCTAACTGTTGCTTCCTGACCTGCATACAAATTTCTCAAGAGGCAGATCAGGTAGTCTGGTATTCCCATCTCTTTCAGAATGTTCCACAGTTTACTGTGATCCACACAGTCAAAGGCTTTGGCATAGTCAATGAAGCAGAAATAGATGTTTTTCTGGAACTCTCTTGCTTTTTCGATGATCCAGCGGATGTTGGCAATTTGATCTCTGATTCCTCTGCCTTTTCTAAAACCAGCTTGAACATCAGGAAGTTCACGGTTCACATATTTCTGAAGCCTGGCTTAGAGAATTTTGAGCATTACTTTACTAGCGTGTGAGATGAGTGCAATTGTGCAGTAGTTTGAACATTCTTTGGCATTGCCTTTCTTTGGGATTGGAATGAAAACTGACCTTTTCCAGTCCTGTGGCCACAGTAAGTTAGAAACAGAAAGAAAAATACCATATCACTTATAGGTGGAATCTGAACTATGACACAAATGAACTCTATGAAAAAGAAACAAATTGACAGATATAGAGAACAGACTTGTGTTTCCAAGAGTGGGAGGTGGACTGAGAGTTTGGGGTTAACAAATGTAAACAATCAATGCTATATATAGAACTGATAAACAACAAGGTCCTACATATAGCACAGGGAACTATATTCAATTTCCTCTGATGAAGCATAATGAAAAGGAGTATGAAAAAGAAGTATATATAGACATATGTATAACTGATTCACTTTGCTACACTGTGGAAATTAACACAGTAAATCAACTATAATTCAATAAAATAAACAAAAACAAATAAAAACAAATCATAGCTTCTAGAGTTTTACTGAGGACTAGATATGACTTAAGATTTAATGAGTAATGTTTCTTAGGATTGTTTAGAGGATTAAATGTATGTAACCCATCTTAAACTTCCCATGTGGCTCAGTGGTAAAGAATCTGTTTGTCAATGCAAGAGTCACAGGAGACCCATGTTTGATCCCTGGGTTGGGAAGATCCCAAGGAGGAGGAAATGGTAACCCACTCCAGTATTCTTGCCAAGATAGTCCCATGAGTAGAGCAGCCTGGCAGACTACAGTCCATGGGGTCACAAAGAGTCGTACACAAGTGAGTGACTGAACACATGGGCCCACAACCATTTTAATATGGTGCCTGGCAAATAGTTAATGCTTAATTAGCATTACTTATTATTTATGGGCTTCCCTAGTGGCTCAGATGGTAAAGCGTCTGTCTGCAATGCAGGAGACCCGGGTTCGATCCCTGGGTTTGGAAGATCCCCTGGAGAAGGAAATGGCAGCCCACTCCAGTATTCTTGCCTGGAAAATCCCATGGACTGTGGAGCCTGGTAGGCTATGGTCCATGAGATCGCAGAGCTGGGCATGACTGAGCGACTTCACTTTCACTTTCAAGTGGCTAGTGGTAAAGAACCCACCTGCCAGTGCAGGAGACATGAGAGTCATGGGTTCTATCCTTGGATCAAGAAGATCCCCTGGAGGAGAGCATGGCGACCCACTCCAGGATTCTTGCTTGGAAAATCCCCGTGGACAGAGGAGCCTGGCAGGCTACAGTCCATACCTTGCAAAGAGTGGGACACAACTGAAGTGACTTGGCATGCATGCATGCATGGATTATTATTCATAATAACATTATTGACACACGAAAGTCATTGGGCACTTAGGAGGTACTCACCAGACAGTAAGTACCTTCATTCTTTCTGCACGCCTTACTGCCATGGATCATATACCAATTAATTAACCTGATTCAGTAAAGTCTCTAAAGTGATCACATGAAGTAGCCTAAAATTAAGTTCAATTTCACAATCATTTCTTGAATGCTTTCTTTCTTCCTACTTTTCCTGTTCTTTGCTTTGTTCTGTTTTATAATGTCTACCACCACGATAAAAATGCCCAAATTAGCATGAATTAGGAGTAAGAGTATATTGGACAGTAACTATTGAGTTGAATCATATGAAACTGTGAATGTTTCTCTTTTAACTCCTCTTTTAAAGAGTAACATTTATTGAGTTTTCTACTGTGTGGATCAAAATAAACTGTGGAAAATTCTGAAAGAGATGTGAATACCATACCACCTGACCTGTCTCTTGAGAAACCTATATGCAGGTCAGGAAGCAACAGTTACAATTGGACATGGAACAACAGACTGATTCCAAATAGGAAAAGGAGTATGTCAAGGCTGTATATTGTCACCTTTATTTAACTTATATGCAGAGTACATCATGAGAAACGCTGGGCTGGAAGAAGCACAAGCTGGAATCAAGATTTCTGCGAGAAATATCAATAACCTCAGGTATGCAGATGACACCACCCTTATGGCAGAAAGTGAAGAGGAACTCAAAAGCCTCTTGATGAAAGTGAAAGTGGAGAGTGAAAAAGTTGGCTTAAAGCTCAACATTCAGAAAATGAAGATCATGGCATCCAGTCCCATCACTTCATGGGAAATAGATGGGGAAACAGTGTCAGACTTTATTTTGGGGGGCTCCAAAATCACTGCAGACGGTGATTGCAGCCATGAAATTAAAAGACGTTTACTCCTAGGAAGGAAAGTTATGTCTAACCTAGATAGCGTATTCAAAAGCAGAGACATTACTTTGCCAACAAAGGTCCATAGTCAAGGCTATGGTTTTTCCTGTGGTCATGTATGGATGTGAGAGTTGGACTGTGAAGAAAGCTGAGCGCCGAAGAATTGATGTTTTTGGACTGTGGTGTTGGAGAAGACTCTTGAGAGTCCCTTGGACTGCAAGGAGATCCAACCAGTCCATCCTAAAGGAGATCAGTCCTGGGTGTTCATTAGAAGGACTGATGCTAAAACTGAAACTCCAATACTTTGGCCACCTGATTAGAAGAGTTGACTCATTGGAAAGGACTCTGATGCTGGGAGGGATTGGGTGCAGAAGGAGAAGGGGATGACAGAGGATGAGATGGCTGGATGGCATCACCGACTCGATGGGCATGAGTTTGGGTGAACTCCGGGAGTTGGTGATGGACAGGGAGGCCTGGCATGCTGCAATTCATGGGGTTGCAAAGAGTTGGACCCGACTCAGTGACTGAACTGAACTGAACTGACACGTATTAAATTACCAATTCCCCCATTGTTTACTTGATGTAGAAACAATTACCCTTGAAGAAACTAAAAAGGGTTAAGAAAATTATCCAAAGGCTCTCATGGAAAAGGCAAATTAGTTAAATCTTAATTTTTATTCAAATATCCCCAAGTTTAAGAAAAATAAAACTAAATAAAATTACCAAAATGATTAATTATAAATTTACACTAGATGAAGCTAAAAATAGGTTAAGAAAATTATCCAAAGGCTATCATGGAAAAGGCAAATTAGTTAAAATATTAATTTTTATTCAAATATCCCCAAGTTTAAGAAAAAAAACTAAATAAAATGACCAAAATGATTAATTATAAGTTTATACTTGATGTCATATACGTTTTTAAAAGAATTGTATTTTATTACTCTTTTTCACTTTTTTTTTTTGCTAATTCTACAGAAGTGGCATACTTGGAACTCACAACATTCACCTGAAAACAGGTTTTAAATAGTTACTTTTAAGTAGCTAACTCTGAATGTTTATTGAGTGCAAGGATTATTTTAAATGTGTCTCATCAATAAACTAATTTTGTTATCACAACACTCTTGTGTGATAGATACTAATTAACCTCTATTTTACATATGAAAACTTTGAGGCAAAACAGGTAAATGATCTGCTCAAGGACACTCAGCAAAATGTAGCAGAGTCTAGAATTGAATGTATAAATCTGATTCCAGAGAAAGCTCTTTAATCATTTATGCTGAACAAATGAGAGCAGCACCCACATGTAAGTGAAGCATAGTATGATAAGAAAGGAAGTCTAATGAATTGTAAGAAGGTAATATATTTTATGTTTAGTTAATAAAAATCAATTATGTCAAATTCCAGGAATTGATGGAATGTTTTTTAAGAGACTGGCAAGTTATGGAGAAAGAGAAAGAGACTATGCAGTTTGAAAATCACATATCATGATATCCATGATATCAAAGAAGAAAAATGGAATCAACCAAATGGCACATCCTGTGCATTGCATGCAGCTCCCTTCTGAACCATTTATGTAACTCTTTATTCTTGCTTATATTTTACTGCAAAAATCCAATGTAAATAAGTTAAACAGCAAGAGGTAGAAAGCCACATGACTAGATAGATTCTGCTATGAAAGATTAAAAGAGGAATTTGATTGGAAAGAGTGTGCTATTTTTTTATGCATAAAGAATGTGATGTGAACAAATTCAATTTGACTTATAAGTAAATGAGATTGTATTAAGTATAGGAGCTCTGGAACTTCTTGGGTTCCAATGGCTTATGATATTTGCTTGTTTGAATATTGTTGGCAATGTAAATAAACCAGCTGTTCATGAATTGAAGTTGCATCATCTATTCTTCCTGGTTGCTCCTATTGCATAGAAACCATTCCTCAGGTGGAGAATGGTAGAGCTAGTAGTACTGATGGATTGGAGAGTTAGCTTAGGTTACAAGTGTTTTTAACAGCTCGATGAATTATTTTTCCATGCCCTTTATGTTCAACAGTGAAGTGCAAGTCCACTTGACTAAAACATGATTATGATGACCAGTTGTTCAGTCTGGGACAATGGCTTGCTTCTCTTCAAGCAGAAGCAGACTTTCTTGATAGAGAGTGGTATTGGAAACAGAAGGAAACCTGGAAATGAACAGCTAATTACCACGTTGTTGTCTTGCAGGGTTCAGAGCATTTCTGAGTTTTGCCAGCTCCTCCTGTTCCATTATTAAATTTTATCAGGCCCTGCATACTAGTATCACCCAGGTGAGCTCTTTCAAATATCATATCCTGTTCCTCATATTTTTCACAGTCACTTGGTGGAGGTCCAGTGACGGCAGATGATAGCAATTGGGGGAAACACCCCTTCAGTCTGGCGCTCCTAGAGATTCTAAAGTATCATCTCAGTTCACTTAGCCCTTAAGAACTTGATAAACTTTGGTTATTTTCTTCTTACAAATTTTATGGCAATTACTTCTTCCTTCCATGATGTTCCTGAGTGAAACAGAGAGCATGTCTCCTCTCTGTGAGGAGCTTGTCATTATTTGGTATTCATTCACCTAGCAAACTCTCTCAAGGGTTTAAAAAATTATGATTTTGAAGGTTTTTCCATGTTTTATCAAATTTCAGGACAGAAACGATCTTCCCTTGTGGTGCTTTTAAACTTATGTAAAAAAAAAATTACCTGATTGCTTATATAGTATATTTATTATCATATCTCTTCAATGGAAGTTAATTATCATACATGAGCTGAAGAATTCCTAAAACTTAGCAAGTCACACTATACCGTAAACAGTTAAGTCCAAGAGTTCCAATCAAGAATAATTAAATCAAATAGAGGGCAAAGTCATGGTTTAATTAGAGAAAACATCAGGAAATCATATTTTAGATAGATTTCACACTTTTAGCCTACAGTATGCTAAATTTATGATCCGACTGTGTAAAGATGGCAGTACATCCATATACACTTAGTTGAAATTTAGGTGAGATTTACTGAATGATAACTATGTCATAGGCACTGTAATAAAAACACTATGGGAGCATGCTCAGTCACTCAATTGTGTTCAACTCTTTGCGACCCTGTGGACTGTAGCTCGTGAGGCTCCTCTGTCTGTGGAATTTTCAGGCAAGAATACTGGAGTGGGTTGTATTTCCTCCTCCAGGAGACCTTCCTGATCCAGGGATGGAAACTGTGTCTCTTATATCTCCTGCATTGGATGGCAGATTTTTTTTTTTTTTTTTTTAGCACTGTGCCACCTGCGAAGCAAAAACACTATATGCTTTACTTTTTAAGATTTTAGTATAAATATATTGTTTATATAATGTCATTATAGCACTTCTAGAAATATAAAACCATAACACCAAAGAAGGTATACATTAATTCTTCCCATGGAAAAAACCATGGCATTGGTAGTTTCAATAAGTGAGTCATGTTTATAGCTCATTGTTTATAACATAAGGAACTACTTGTTATGAATTACTGCAATAAAACCTGACTTCCCATAAGCAGAAGTCTTAATTTATGCTACTATTCATCTTAAGCGGACTTTATAAAAGTAATTCAATAATTTTACAGTTGTTTAATAATGTTGGACCACTAATTTTGTTTTTCAAAGGCACCCTGTTGATGAATATTGAGTCATATTCATTATATACATAATTTTATTTATTCATTGAAATGAATCTATACCTACAAAATGTTATTTTTCTGGTTTTGATATATTTACCTATTAATAAGTGGTCAAAAATTACAATGCTGATAAACAATGGGAGCAAGATCTATATCATATTTCTGTTTTCATTGCTCGTGATATTTTCTTTTGCTTGATTAATTCTTATCTTTTGAAACATAAATTCATGTTTATATCTTAATTCCAGTTAGGCTCAGAGTTCATTGCTCTGAAAAGCAGTATAAATTAGTGCTACTGCTATGAAAATTGTCTTAATGGCAGATAAACTGGTGTTCTAGTTTGATATTCACCACTTAATAATTTTGCAATATTAGGCAAATTATATAATCTTTCTAAGCCTGGATTTACTAGTTTAAAAATAGGAATAAAATCTCATAGAATTCACAGAGACTTGCAAGTTATAATCAAAGTACCTGTAAAGGAATAAATACTTAATATATATTAGATTTTGCAATTATTGTTATCATTCTCTGCCCATCCATTAAGAATTACACATAACTTTTTGGTGCTATTGTAATGATTATTTTTTTCTGATTTTCAGTCCCAAAGATTATCCATAATATAAAATTCATAAGTGCTTGTTTAATTTACTCAATGACTGTTCAAAATACACAAATTGCTTATTAAGACTAAGAGATGAGAACAAGTTGATTGTTAAACAATCTGGAAAATAATCAATAAGTTGAGCCCAGTATAATAAAAGTTAACTTTAAGTGGTTGCTAATGTATATCAGTCATATTTAAATTCTACCATGAATTATGACCATCTCAAAATATTATAGTGAATTTGCAATAGCTTGAACTATTTTCCTTTAAAACACTTCAAAATTAATGACTAAAAACAAATACATTATATGCATATAGAATATATGAAAAGTGAAGTCACTCAGTAATGTCCAACTCTTTGCGACCCCAAGGACTGTAGCTTGCCAGGCTCCTCTGTCCATAGGATTTTCCAGGCAGAAGACTGGAGTGGGTTACCATTTCCTTCTCCAATAAAATATGTAAATATATGTAAACATATATTAAGTATATAAAGCTGCCAGAAGGTATGTGTTAGAAAAGTACTAATTTGGAAAACTTTGTTATAATCCAGCATTTTTTTTATCAGTAAGTATTACTAACATAGGAACTAAAAATATCTTATTGTCAATTATAGAGGATTGCATATCAATTTCAACACACATTGTACAAAGAAAGATTCATTGCATCAATGGCGTTACTGCATAATACTAAGGTTATTGTGAGCAGAGTCCAGGAAATTTTGCCACAGTCTCAGGAATGGTAACACAGGAACAACGTTTCCATGACAACACTCTAACCAGGCTTTCAAGATGTACTTGTAGATGTTCATACTCTGTAATGAGAAAATATAATAACATTTTACCTTGAAAAGCAATCTAAAAATTTGTCCAGTCTTATTATTAACCATTTTATCTATTATTATCTGAATTAAAAATATTTTATATGTAAAACATTTTCCTTAAAATAAATAATTTACTTTAATCCTAAATATTTAGACAATCTTATAGGAACTGTGCTTAATATAGGTTCATTTTTGCTGCCAATACTAGGTAGATTGCACATAATTTTAGTTATTCATGATAGCTAACAATACATGTTATTATTCTAGAATCTAAATTAGTGCTTATAAGTTATGATCAATTATTGGAGAGCAGTTTGTTTTTTCAAGTTACATACAAATGTTATATTTGTTAATTTATTGCCAATTCACCCAATTTTAAGCTGATTGAGTATTCTGTTTAAAGAATAGATTAAATCTAAATTATTTTCCTTTTTTTTTCCTTTTGGTCACATTCATCTTGAGAAACTTAGAGTAATGTTCACTAACTTTCCTGTATGATAAGATTATATCAATGTCTGTTTTGTAAGTGCTAGAATTAAATGAGAATTAATGATAGTATATGAAGTATAGTTCAAAACTGTTCGTATTTAGAGAATTAATGCTCCACTTGATCTTCTACCAATATTTTACTTTGGAACACTCAGACTGGATATCTTCTCTTTTCAAAAAGAGGAGGTCATGTTTTTCTTTTACCAATTTAATTGTTCTTCATAATCAGGGAAAACCTCAATGATGTAATAATTGATATCATTTCAAGATGCTACAGTTTCATCACATATTTCTTAATATTTTAAATTCTAACTTGTTTCCAACTCAAGGGAAAATGATTTGCCTAGGGCGAAATATGCATACAGGTGGCTAAGTGGTAAAGAATCCACCTGCCAATGAAGGAAACAGGGGTTCGATTCCTGGGTCCGCAGTTCCCCTGAAGTAAGAGCTGGCAGCCTGCTTCTGTATTCTTTTTTTCTGCTCCACTATTCTTGCCTGGAAAATTCATGGACAGAGGAGCCTGGCAGTCTACAGTCCATGGGGTTGCAAGGAGTCAGACACAACTGAGCCACTGAGCACACACGCATGCAAGAAGAAATACTCATAATTTGGGTATTTTTGAAATACTCAGTACCACTTATATAAAAGGTTTCCTAACCACAGTGAAAGTATTAATTTCAACTTTTATGAAAAGCTTTAATTTTGTACCTGTGAGGACAGATTATCTGATTGCTTTTCTCTGTAAAGCAATCACTTATTAATGTTGCAACTAATCAAATATCTCTGAAAATGTATTCCTGGAAAAATAAAGCTGGTATTTTCATCCCTATTTATCTCCTATGACTACTTCTCAATTATATCAGAACCTTTACAGGTGGAGGAGAAATAAATAGTATTTTCACCACCAATAATAAATAAGTTTATAAGGACCTGAATATTTGCAGTTGTTAGAATTCAGTAAGCTTTACTTTGTCTTGATACATTTGGTACTTCATATATTGCATGTAATTGATAGTGTCTTCACATCAGATGAGACTGTTAGAGAAAAATTATTTAGAAACTTAGTAATTGTGACTATTTTCAAATAAATATTCTATTTATCCCAATGTATTTTTTCTGTAGAGCTTCCCATATGGCTCAGTAGTAAAGAATCTACCTGCCAAGGCAGGAGACATAAGAGATGCAGGTTCAATCCCTGAATCAGAAAGATCCCCTAGAGTAGGAAATGGCAACCCACTCCAGTATTCTTGCCTGGAAGATTCCATGGACAGAGGAGCATGGCAATATACAGTCCATGGGGTCACAAGAGTTGAACACAACTGAGTGACTGAGCACATACACATATTTTTTTCAGTAAGCATCATTATTTTTTCCCAGTAGGAGAAATTTGTCTCTTGGCACTTTCTTTGTGTTAGTAAAGTTGATTTCCAAATACCAGAAGTGTTGTGGCTGCTTTGTTTTCTGTGCAGTAAAATAATCACATTTTCAATGACAAACCCTTTAGTCATTATTTTCTAATTGTATTAAAAGTTTAGCACTTCCTTTAAAATGTACTGCACTAGCCTAGTAGTGTTACTAAAATGAGAAATAGAAGGCATTTTTAGTAGTGTACTATTAAATATAACATTTGAAATGTGATGCTTTAAAATAGATATATTTTAAAGTAGAAACATTTGCCTCCAAATTGTTGTATTCTTTTATTAGAAATATATAATGTAAAATTTCAGTGTTTATTAAAATTTTCATATTGTCCTAATTATTTGCTAAGTAACTTGCATATTATAATAATATACTCATGAAGAGTAGTTTCTTATTCTAAGATGTACATTTTTAGCATTTCTAAGTTTCAACTATT
>NW_020867413.1:0-41960 GCF_003369695.1 Bos indicus x Bos taurus | reverse complement strand
TGTTCAATTTCTTTAAAGTCAGTGGCCTAGTTTACAAACTAATATAACCTAAAGAAACTTTTCAACACGTATTGTAGTACCTTAAAATTTAATTTTAAACAAGTTCTTTGTGTGCTACAATTGAGTTTAAAAATTAAAATAACTGACAGTAGATGTACAACACAAACACTTTAAGATCTAAAACTAGAAAGTCAAAAATAAAAGTAGACTGCTATTTTGTTATATTCTGAGTAAATCTGCCTCATGGTGCTATTAGTATTATTTTGTCTTTGAATGACTTCAGATGCCTAAATATTTTGTTCCTCCCACTTTTTAAAATACATGCATTCTATCTTCAGGATATTGTATTACCTAATCTTTACCACAGAAGATATAAGTTGGCATCAATAAAAAAGAGGAAGCAATTTATGAAAAATTTTAGGAAAGAATTTCTTCTTTGAGAAATGACTATATTGTTGGTATTTTCTTTTCTTATTCTAACAGTGCTGATATCAAATGTGTACTACCTATATCTGTTTAAAAAGAGAATACCCAAGGCAGTTGCTTTGTTTATCATGAAATGCACAGAACAAATAATATTTCTACTTCTGCTTAAAGTTTAAATTGCTGGTGGATAGCTTGCTTATTTCTCTAGTGAGCATGCCTCAGTAGTATAAATATCAGTGGAATGACTCTGACATTTGGTTGATAAGATCTGCCTTAAAATATATTTACAGAAAGTATATTCGGTTAATATATAGCGCCTCACAACATGTATCCATTTCAAACATGCTTGCATAAAAGTTACTGAAATGTTTGCCAAGAAAAGTGATTCGAAATGGGAGGAAAAATAAGTAAAAGGTATTATAACTAATCTGTTTCCTGCTGAGCTGAGATGAAACAAATAATCAAGTACAAGATAATAAATCCTTAATTTATTTATCTACATTGATTTTATAGTAAATGCCTTATGCAAATATAAACAGTTAGTATCATTGTTTTCAACACAGTGGTTATAATTTTGTAGGTCTTCCACATTTCTATTTCCTGTGCTCCCAAGAACTACCTTTAGAGTATTTCTCTTATCTGCAGTATATTATCTCTTCATTTGTAAAAGTGTTAAAGTACAGGGAAAACTTTTCCTGTCCTAGAGTATTCTTTTACCAGTTTCATGATAATCGAATATAATATTGCATGTAACAGATATTTAAGTTCAGTTTACATGCAAGTTAAGATAGTTTATAATTCAAGTTCTTTATAGTGAGTTTATCATGTATTAAATTCTGTACAGTTTTTACTTTCAATTTAAATGTAACTTAAGTTTTAAGATTTAAAAGAAGCATAAACAATTTTCTGGTGTTGAATATAGTATACTGGCACATTGAATCCTAATATTAAAATAGACTAGTTTTTATTTTGAAATGGTCTGAAAGTGTAAACTCTTAGAAGAAAACATAGAGGGAAAGCTTCATTACATTGTTTTTGGAAATGATACAAGACACCCATATACAAGCAAAAGAAACAAAAAAAGACAGTTGAACTACATCAAATTAAAATGATTCTGCTCAGCAAAAGAAACAATAGAGTGACAAGACAACCTATGAACTAGAAGAAAATATTTGCCAGTCATATGTCCAATAAGGGGTTAGTGTCCTTGGTGTTTCAGACAATAAAGAATCTCCCTCAATACAGGAGACTCAGGTTCGATCTTTGAGTCCGCAAGATCCTCTGGAGAAGGGAATGGCAACTCACTCCAATATTCTTGCCTGGAGAATGCCTTGGAAGAGGAACCTGGCAGGCTATGGTCCATGGGGTCAAAACAAAGAGTCAAAAACGATTGTATGACTAACATCCAAAATATATAAGGAACTCAGATATAACTCAATAGCAAAAAAAACCAAACAACTGATTAAAGAAAAGAGGTATAATTGATATTCTGAGAAAGGAGAAAAAAACAGAATCACATAAAATGATAAATTAAAACCCCAACTGGCAAAAAAAAGTCAAATGCAAAAAGAGTCAAGGCACAAGGGCAACAAGCAGAAACAGTAATGAATATAGTAGATATGAACACAAATACATCAATAATCAATTTAAACATCATGATCTGAAGACACTAATTAAAAGATATTGTTAAGATGGGTCAAAAAACATGATCTAACTATATATTGTCTATAAGAAAAAGATAAAGAGAAAAGGATCGATAAAGATATGCCAGGCTGACACTAATCAAAAGGGCTGTAGAAACTATAGTAATTTCAGATAGAGCAGATTTTGCAGCAAGGAAAATTATCAGGGATAGAGGTGGCATGACATCTTTAATAAGGGATCATTTTTCCAAAAAGGTTTCATAATCCCTACTGTGCATGCTCTTAACAACTGAGATCATTGTACCACACTTAGCCTATAGTTAACAATACTATATATCTGTACTTAAAAATTTATTGAGTGTGTATCTCATGTTGAATATTATTACTACAATTAAAAAGAAATACTTTCTTTAGAAAATGTTGTAGTACTGGTATTAGTTTTGCCATATATGCATGTATGTGTACATACATAAATTAAAATAATATCTGTCAATGTTGCCTACTGATTATTTAAAAATTTGAAGTTGAGTAGGAAAAAAAGGTACTACTTTTGTTGTTTATGTACTTTGATGAAATAATAGTTTTTAAAGTATTAAAATTATCTTTTTTCTCAAACACAAAAGCACAAAGAATCAATATTATATGAAATAGAAAAGCAAAATTATGAAAGCTTCTGCAAAATGTTCTTATTTCCTAATATAGATACCAGTTCTGAGCCAGTCTTAACTGAATGTTCTGCTTACCACATTATCATCTCAATCTTCAGAAGTAATAGCTCTCATAAATTTTAGCTATAATAATCACAGCTATACTTAGTCCAAGATTGTGGCTGCAGAGTTATTTTTCTTCAGTTTCTAGATCTGTATTATAAGTTCCTCTTTTTGCTGAACTAATCTTATTCTAAAGGAGATCAGCCCTGGGTGTTCTTTGGAAGGAATAAGGCTAAAGCTGAAACTCCAGTACTTTGGCCACCTCATGAGAAGAGTTGACTCATTGAAAAAGACTCTGATGCTGGGAGGGATTGGGGGCAGGAGGAGAAGGGGATGACAGAGGATGAGATGGCTGGATGACATCACCGACTTGATGGAGGTGAGTTTGAGTGAACTCCGGGAGTTGGTGATGGACAGGGAGGCCTGGTGTGCTGCGATTCATGGGGTCGCAAAGAGTCGGACACGACTGAGTGACTGAACTGAACTGAACTGAATCTTTTGTGATTTTCCTAATAGTGATAAAATATGGAATTTTAAATTGGAATATACACTAGCAATGAGTCACTATTTGCTCACTCCCTGTAGAATCAGTTTGAGTATCAGAATGGTGATATAAAGAAGGGTGATGATGCTAGACAAGGCGCTTACTCCTTGGAAGGAAAGTTATGACCAACCTAGCCAGCATATTAAAAAGCAGAGACATTACTTTGCCAACAAAGTTTCGTCTAGTGAAGGCTATGGTTTTTCCAGTGGTCATGTATGGATGTGAGAGTTGGACTATAAAGAAAGCTGAGCACCACAGAATTGATGCTTTTGAACTGTGGTGTTGGAGAAGACTCTTGAGAGTCCCTTGGACTGCATGGAGATACAACAAGTCCATCCTGAAGGAAATCAGTCCTGAATATTCATTTTAAGGACTGATGAAGCTGAAACTCCAATACTTTGGCTACCTGATGCAAAGAACTGACTCATTTGAAAAGACCCTGATGCTGGGAAAGATTGAAGGTAGGAGCAGAAGAGGATGACAGAGGATGAGATGGCTGGATGGCATCACCAAGTCAATGGACATGAATTTGGGTAAACTCCATGAGTTGGTGATGGACAGGGAGGCCTGGCATGCTGCAGTTCATGGGGTCACAAAGAGTCAGACACAACTGAGAGACTGAATTGAACTGAACTGGAGATGCTAGAGTGTATTTACAAAATATTGCTGGCTAAGAGAGTAGCCATCTCCCTAAATTCCTCAGAGAATTAAAAAAAACAAATTGGGCACATTCTGCAGCATGTAGTACCTTGGTTCCCCAACCAGGGATCACACCCATACCTCCCGCATTGGAAGCAGAGTCTTAACTGGACCACAAGAGCAGCCCACACTAAGTGAATTCTGAACCAGTTAGATGAGCATATTAACTAAGAAGGTTTATCTATCACAAAAGCTATTCATCAGTGATGACATTTTAGGTAACATGGTAATACACCATTTGAAGATAATGGCCCAGAGAAACTTTTAGAAAGCTTTTTAATGGCCTCCTTAATGTTACTTTCTTCATAGGTTAATATTAAACTTTTCTCACAAGTTAATTGCAACCTTTGACCTGGACAGTTTTAGCTGAACTTTTCCTGTGTATGTTCTCTGTGTTTGGCTGTAAGGGAAAAATAGAGGATGCTTTGATCTTCTAAGCTCATTATATAGAATAATCTGTGCTATGTCACTCTAATTTCTCTCTCTCTCTCTCTAGAACCTTAAAGCCTTTATTTAAGCATGATTTTTTGCAATGGTGTGGTTTAGAATCATTTACAAAAAGATACAAAATCATGCTATGAAAGACAAATTTAGATGAAGCTTAAAGTTATCTTTAATTTTAATTAACATTTCATAAGGACAGAGCATAATAATTTCTATCAAAGGATATAATTGACATCTACATTGTTTTAGTGTCAAAAACAAAATATATTTCCAAATTAATAATTTATGAAAAAGATAAATCATTATGGAGTGTAAGAGGAGAGGAAGAGGGGGAAAATGAATATTTATTGCATATTCATGAAATGTCTTATTTAATTGTGTCAATTTCAATCAGATGCTGATTTTTAATTTTTGAAAATATGAGAAATAAGAAAATGAGAGTTTTTATTATTTGCCCAGTCATTTGGTTAGTTATTCCAAAATTTGATTCTTAATCTCTGACTTTTGCCTCCAATTTATTTCCTTAGTTTTATAAATATAATAAAAAATGCAGCAAAGAATAGTATATTCGAAATGACTTCCTTAAGCTGACATGCATTTTAGATGGATACATTTAACTTCTCCATCTTTTTCCTTTGAGATCCAGGACAAATTATTTCTGTATCTTATCTGTAAAGTAAGGTCAAGTACAACTGTAGTAACCACACAGCAAAGCTACTAGGAGAAAATACATAATCCGTTTAAATCACTTAGCATATCTCCTGACACTTAGAGCTTTATCACTCTTAGACATTAATATTATTTTTTATAATTCATTACTATATAATTATTGTTACTTGAATTCATGTTTGACAAACTACATGAAAATAATAGAAAAAATTCTGGAATATAGCTCTAGTGGCTTTGAATCACTTTTTCTCAATTTCATTTATTATTTCATGCATTCACAAACTTCTTCCTCACTTTATGCAATTGGCAAGTATTTATTAGACACTAATTTTATGTCAGGCAGAATGCTACATATTCAAAAAGCAGAAAAAATTGAGATTTTTTTTTCACTCAATGGTTTTATTTCAAATATAAATAAGAAAAAATAATATTTTTCTGGAGAAATATGTGATAATAGATTAATCTTCACATATTATCAGGTGAGCTCAGAGCAAATCCTGTAATTCAGGGTGAAGAGTTTGGGGAAATTCTCTCAGAAGTGACCAGTTTGGAATTGGGATAACATTTGAATAGGCAAGCACTGAAGGGAACAATGATGGTGTTCAGTCACCAAGTTGTATCCTACTCTTTGCGACCCCATGGACTGCAGGACGCCAGGCTTCCCTATCCCTCACCATCTCCTGGAGTTTGCCAAAGTTCATGTCCATTGAATCGGAGATGCCATCCAACCATTTCACCCTCTGTTGCCTCCTTTCCTCTTGTCCTCAATCTTTCCTGGCATCAGGTCTTTTCTAACGAATCAGCTCCTCTCATCAGGTGGCCGAAGTACTGAGCTTCAGCTTCTGCATCAGTCCTTCCCATGAGCATTCAGGGTTGATTTCCTTTAGGATTTACTGGTTTGACCTCCTTCCTGTACAAGGGATTCTCAAGAGACTTCTCCAGCACCACAATTCAAAAGCATAAATTCTTTGGCTCTCAACCTTCTTTATGGCCCAACTCTCATATCTGTATATGACAACTGAAAAAACTATAGCTTTGATTATACAGACATTTGTTGGAAAAGTGATGTCTCTGCTTTTTAACATGCTGTCTAGGTTTGTCATAGCTTTCCTGTCAAGAAGCAATAATATTCTAATTTCATAGCTGTGATCACCATCTGCAGTGATTTTAGAGCCCAATAAGAGGAAATCTGCCACTGCTTCCACCTTTTCCCCTTCTATTTGTCATGAAGTGATGGGGCTGGCTGTCATGATCTTAGTTGTGTTGTTTTTGTTTTTAATATTGAGTTTTAAGCTGGCTTTTTCACTTTCCTCTTTCCCTCTCATCAAGAACCTCTTTAGATCCTCTTCACTTTCTGCCATTAAAGTAGTATCATCATGTCTGAGATCGTTGATATTTCTCCTGGCAATCTTGATTCCAGCTTGTAGTTCACCCAGCCCAGAATTTTTCATGATGTGCTCTGCATATAAGTTAAATAAACAGGGCGACAATAAACAGCTTGTCATACTGCTTTCTCAATTTTGAACAAGTCTGATGTTCCGTATAAGGTTCTAACTATTGCTTCTTGACCCATATACAGGTTTCTCAGGAGACAAGTAAGGTGGTCTGGTATTCAATCTCTTGATGGGGAACACATGTATACCTGTGGCGGATTCATTTTGATATTTGGCAAAACTAATACAATTATGTAAAGTTTAAAAATAAAATAAAATTAGAAAAAAAAAAAAAAAAAAAGAGTTTTCCACAGTTTGTTATGATCCACAGAATCAAAGGCTTTAGCACAGTCAGTGAAACAAAGGTAGATGTTTTTCTGGAATTCTCTTGCTTTCTATATGATCCATAAAATGTTGGCAATTTGATCTCTAGTCCCTCTGCCTTTCTGAACCCTGTCTGAACATCTGGAAATTCTCTGATCATGTAATGCTGAAGCCTATTTTGAAAGCTTTTTGAGCAAAACCTTACTAGCATGGGAGAGGAGTGCAATTGTCCGAAAGTTTGAACATTCTTTGGTTCTGCCCTTCTTGGGATGGGCAATTCAACTGGGATGAAGATTGACCTTGTCCAGTCCTGTAGCCACTGCTGGGTTTTCCAAATTTGCTGACATAGTAATGCAACACTTTAATAGCATCATCTTTTAGGATTTTGGATAGCTCTACTGGAATTCTATCACCTCTTCAGAGTACTCAAATTTCCTCAAATGACAGGAAGCATGAGAAGTGCTGGAAAGGGCAAGTTAAATGTGGCAGGATTTGCATGAAACAAGTGAAAGGTGAGGGTGTGAAGTTCAACTGAAGCCACATAATGGTCAGAAAATTTATTACGAACTGCTCTTGGGATTGCTACCTGTGGAAGGGGAAAGAAAGTAGCAAGTATTGGCAATGCAGCTGCACTGCAATCTCAGTGAAGGCCTTCGCCAACTTCACTGGAAGCATGGACTTAAAATAGCCCTTTATAATTGTCATAAGTTAAGTGGTGTGTTCTTTGGAAGGAATGATGCTAAAGCTGAAACTCCAGTACTTTGGCCACATCATGCAAAGAGTTGACTCATTGGAAAAGATTCTGATGCTGGGAGGGATTTGGGGCAGGAGGAGAAGGGGACAACAGAGGATGAGATGGCTGGATGGCATCACCCACTCAATGGACGTGAGTTTGAGTGAACTCTGGGAGTTGGTGATAGACAGGGAGGCCTGGCATGCTGCAGTTCATGGGGTCACAAAGAGTTGGACACGAATGAGTGACTGAACTGAACTGATACCTTTATATCCACCATATGGACCAGTCATTGGATGTAGGCTACCCTGGAAGGACTTGTGGTCTTGTTCATTTTCTTTAGCAGAGACCTGACAGCTCAGGGCTGTCTTATGGAAGATTTCTGAGCAGCTGGCAAAATAAATCCTTCATTCTTGAAAAGAGATCTAGGTGGAGCAATTCAATGTCACTACCATCATCATAAGAATGTCACCACCATCCTTACTGTGAAATTTTAATGGCTACAGTGATCGTATTTGTGTTTTGCACTCTTTTCTTGTATTTTAATTTAATGGAGTAGGGCAATGTTCACTTGCTGCAGGGAACATTCAGACTGCACTTAATGGTTATCTGTCCTTCACTATTTATAAATCTGCCTATGGATAATTATCTATACTACTATATTATACCATATATATATATATATATATATATATATATACACATGTCTGTGTGTATATATATACACACACATGTCCTTTTCATTATAGGGGACTGGAATGCAAAAGTAGGAATTCAAGAAACACCTGGAGTAACAGGCAAATTTCGCCTTAGAATACGGAATGAAGCAGGGCAAAGGCTAATAGAGTTTTGCCAAGAGAACGAACTGGTCATAGCAAACACCCTCTTCCAACAACACAAGAGAAGACTCTAAACATGGACATCACCAGATGGTCAACACCAAAATCATATTGATTATATTCTTTGCAGCCAAAGATGGAGAAGCTCTATACAGTCAACAAAAACAAGACCAGGAGATGACTGTGGCTCAGATCAGGAACTCCTTATTGCCAAATTCAGACTTAAATTGAAGAAAGTATGGAAAACCACTAGGCCATTTAGGTATGACCTAAATCAAATCCCTTATGTTTATACAGTGGAGGTGAGAAGTAGATTTAAGGGACTAGATCTGATAGATAGAATGCATGATGAACTATGGGTGGAGGTTCATGACATTGTACAGGAGACAGGGATCAAGACCATCCCCATGGAAAAGAAATGCAAAAAAGCAAAACGGCTGTCTGAGGAGGCTTTACAAATAGCTGTGAAAAGAAGAGAAGTGAAAAGCAAAGGAGAAAAGGAAAGATATAAGCATTTGAATGCAGAATTCCAAAGAATAGCAAGAAGATATAAGAAAGCCTTCCTCAGCAATCAATGCAAAGAAATAGAGGAAAACAGAATGCAAAAGACTAGAGATCTCTTCAAGAAAATTAGAGATAGCAAGGGAACATTTCATGCAAAGATGGGCTCGATAAATGACAGAAATTGTATGGATCTAACAGAAGCAGAAGATATTAGGAAGAGGTGGCCAGAATACACAGAAGAACTGCACAAAAAAGATTTTCATGACCCAGATAGTCATGATGATGTGACCCCTCACCCAGAGCCAGACATCCTGGAATGTGAAGTCAAGTGGGCCTTAGAAAGCATCACTACAAAGATAGTGGAGGTGATGGAATTCCAGTGGAGCTATTTCAAATCCTGAAAGATGATGCTGTGAAAGTGCTACACTCAATATGCCAGCAAATTTGGAAAACTCAGCAGTGGCCACAGGACTGGAAAAGGTCAGTTTTCATTCCAATCCCAAAGAAAGGCAATGCCAAAGAATGCTCAAACTACCGCACAATTACCCTCATCTCACACACTAGTAAAGTAATGCTCAAAATTCTGTAAGCCAGGCTTCAGCAATATGTGAACCATGAACTTCCAGATGTTCAAGCTGGTTTTAGAAAAGGCAAAGGAACCAGAGACCAAATTGCCAACATCTGCTGGATCATGGAAAAAGCAAGAGAGTTCCAGAAAAATATCTATTTCTGCTTTATTGACTATGCAAAAAATTTTGTGTAGATCACAATAAACTGTGGAAAATTCTGAAAGAAATGGGAATACCAGACCACCTGACCTGCTTCTTGAGAAACATATATGCAGGTCAGGAAGCAACAGTTAGAACTGGACATGGAGCAACAGACTGGTTCCAAATAGGAAAAGGAGTACTTCAAGGCTGTATATTGTCACCCTGCTGATTTAACTTATATGCAGAGTACATCATGAGAAATGCTGGGCTGGAAGAAGCACAAGCTGGAATCAAGATTGCCGGGAGAAATATCAATAACCTCAGATATGCAGATGACACCACGCTTATGGCAGAAAGTGAAGAGAAACTAAAGAGCCTCTTGAGGAAGGTGAAAGAGGAGAGTGAAAAAGTTGACTTAAAGCTCAACATTCAGAAAACGAAGATCATGGCATCTGGTCCCATCACTTCATGGGAAATAGATGGGGAAGCATTGGAAACAGTGTCAGACTTCATTTTTGGGGGCTCCAAAATCACTGCAGATGGTGATTGTAGCCATGAAATTAAAAGACGCTTACTCCTTGGAAGCAAAGTTATGACCAACCTAGATAGCATATTGAAAATCAGAGACATTACTTTGCCAACAAAGGTCCATCTAGTCAAGGCTATGGTTTTTCCACTGATCACATATGGATATGAAAGTTGGATTGGAAGAAGCTGAGTGCCGAAGAATTGATGGTTTTGAACTGTGGTGTTGGAGAAGATCTTGAGAGTCCCTTGGACTGCATGGAGATCCAATCAGTCTGTTTTAAAGAGATCAGTCCTGGGTGTTCTCTGGAAGGACTGATGCTAAAGCTGAAACTCCAGTCCTTTGGCCACCTCATGCGAAGAGCTGACTCATTGGAAAAGACTGTGATGCTGGGAGGGATTGGGGGCAGGAGGAGAAGGGGATGACAGAGGATGAGATGGCTGGATGGCATCACCGACTCGATGGATGTAAATTTGGCTGAACTCTGGAGTTGGTGATGGACAGGGAGGCCTGGCCTGCTGCAATTCATGGGGTCACAAAGAGTCGGACATGACTGAGTGACTGAACTGACACACTATACTCCTGCTTAACTATAACTACCTTTACTACTACATAAAGCCTATACTACCATGTTTATTTCTTGCCTCTATTCCCAAAATTGCTCCTGAACCATCCGTCTCGCCCCTCTAAAATTCCATCCTCACATGGCAGCCATCTTAGAGCCATTTTGCCGTGACTGACACAATACAGTGCTCTTGCTTGAAATCTTCCAATGACTTTCAATCTACTTAGAATTAAATCCAAAATCAAAATCCCACCTCTTTATTTGATAATCACCCCACAAGTCTGCTTTTGAGCTAAGTTACATATTGTCTAAAATGGGTGTGTGCATTTAAAGTAGAAGATTTAGGAAATGTCCTAAAAGTGAGTGGGCCAATTTGTGTTTGATGAGAAAATACACCTGAGTAAGTGAGTCCATGGACACCAATTCTTTTTAGAGTTGGCTTGTGGAACAATATTTTAAAAGTGATTTTAAAATAATGTCTAGAAGTTTACAACTATTTAATGATAGATGTTCATTTTATATAAAAATGACATATTCTATCAATACTTATTAGAATATCAAAAGATATATTGTTAATATTCTAGTATCTTACAAAAGCATAAAGCAAGTTCACAGTCACCTAGCATGCCACAATTTACAGTTTACAAAAAATAAATATTCAATTTAATATAAATCTTATTTATAATACTTTCAAAGTGATGTGAAATTTTATACATTACTAGTATTTAATATCTTTCTGAAACTGCTAAATGCTCCTTATGCATAAACTCATTTTTTCTCAGAGCAAACCTAGGAGGTAAGAACTAAATTTATTCAGAATTCAGATTTCCCACCTAGTAAGTTACAAAGACAGGGTTGAAATAGTATCTGTGACTGCCAAGCTTATGCCTTTTTTCTTTATGTAAGTAATTGAACATTACAGCTCATAGTTCAGAAATTCAAAGAGTGGCTCATTTTATTGAACTTCTGCTAAACACTAGTCTTACTCCAATTTTTGCTTTAAACACTGAAATTTAAATAGCAGTCCTTTTTGTTTCTCCTATATTCTATTAGTATAAAATTTTAGATTTTTTTTTTTTTTACAATTTGAAGACATGTTTATGGAATTATTAAAACAGTAATATAAATGTCAAGTTTACAATATTGAAATGCAAGAAATAATTAGATGCTATTTACTACTTTACTTATTGAGGATATAGGCTTGTCTATGTTTGGTGATGTGAGAATTTTCACTATCTATGAATATACTCAGGAGTTTCATTAAAAGTCAACACTTTTTTTGGGGGGAGGGGCAACATGGATGGACTGAGAGTGTCATACTGAGTGAAACAAGTCAGACAGAGAGGAAAAATATTATACAGCATCTCTTATATGTGGAATCTAAAAAGAAATGATACTAATGAACTTACTCATAAAACAGAGATTCACAGACTTAGAGAATGAATTTATAATTGCCAGGCAAGGGGGTGTGGGGAAAGGACGGAGAAAGGGATAGTTAAGGAGTTTGAGATGGTTATGTAAACACTGCTATATTTAAAACGGATAACCAATAAGGATCTACTGTATAACACATGGAACTGTGCTCAATGTTATGGGGCAGCGTGGATGGGAGGGGAGTTTGAGGGAGAATGGATACATGTATATGAATTGCTGAGTCCCTTTGCAATTCACCTGGAACTATCAAAACGTTGTTTGTTAATCAGATAGACACTGATACACAATAAAAAGTTTTAAGAAAATTCAAAGTTTTCAGTCTAGACTTGATTTTAATAAAATAAATTATTTTTAGGAATATTTTTATATGTAACTAAATTCAAATTAGTCACTTTAAAGAACAACATTATCTTCTATTTTGTAGTAGGATCATAAAAGTGCACGTTTCATTTCATATTTATGATACAGTAATTTTATGAAGATATTTTTACACAATAAACCTTATATTTCATACTTCTAGTACTATTTTTTTCAGGAAATTGATGAAAACCAAGTACTACTTCTACTTAAAATGACCTAGGATTAGGATGGAAAAAATGAGATATTTGTTCAACACTTTGGTTTATAAAACATTTTCATTTGTTTGTGTTCTTTCAAACTAATCCAACAATTGGATAAGGTAAAATACAAATATTTACCTCCTTTAGTACATCAGTTTAGTTCAGTTTAGTTCAGTTCAGTCGCTCAGTCATATCCAACTCTTTGTGACCCCATGGACTGCAGCATGCCAGGCCTCCCTGTCCATCACCAACTCCCAGAGTTTATCCAAACTCATGTCCATTGACTTGGTGATGCCACCCAGCCATCGCATCCTCTGTCATCCCCTTCTACTCCTACCTTCAATCTTTCCCAGCATCAGGGTCTTTTCAAATGAGTGAGTTCTTTGCATCACAGGGCCAAAGTATTGGAGTTTCAGCTTCAACATCAGTCATTACAATGAATATTCAGGACTGATTTCCTTCACAATGGACTGGTTGTATCTCCTTGCAGTCCAAGGGACTCTCAAGAGTCTTTTCCATCAATTCTTTAGCACTCAGCTTTCCTTATAATCCAATTCTCACATCCATACATAGCTTTGACTAGACAGATCTTTGCTGCCAAAGTAATGTCTCTGCTTTTTAATATGCTGTCTAGGTTGGTCCTAACTTTTCTTCCCAGGAGCAAGTGTCTTTTAATTTCATGGCTGAAGTCACCATCTGCATTCATTTTGAAGCCCAAAAAATAAAGTCTGCCACTGTTTCCACTGTTTGCCCATCTATTTGCCACCAAGTGATGGGACCAGATGCCATGCATGATCTTCATTTTCTGAATGTTGAGCTTTAAGCCAACTTTTTCACTCTCCTCTTTCACTTTCATTAAGAGACTCTTTAGTTCTTCACTTTCTGCCATAAGGATGGTGTCATCTTCATATCTGGGGTTATTGTTATTTCTCCTGCAAATTTGATTTCAGCTTTGCTTCATTCAGCCCAGCATTTCTCATGATGTACTCTGCATATAAGTTAAATAAACAGGGTGACAATATACAGTCTTGACATACTCCTTTCCCAATTTGGAACCAGTGCTGTTGTTCCACGTCCAGTTCTAACTGCTGCTTCCTGACCTGCATACAGACTTCTCAAGAGACAGGTCAGGTGGTCTGGTATTCCCATCTCTTTCAGAATTTTCCACAGTTTATTGTTATCCACACAGTCAAAAGCTTTGGAATAATCAATAAAACAGAAATAGATGTTTTTCTGGAACTTTCTGCTTTTTCGATGATCCAGCAGATGTTGGTGATTTGATCTCTGGTTCCTCTGCTTTATCTAAATCCAGCTTGAACATCTGGAAGTTCATGGTTCATGTATTGTTGAAGCCTGGCTTGGAGAATTTTGAGCATTAATTTACTAGTGTGTGAGATGAGTGCAATTGTGGGGCAGTTTGAGCATTCTTTGGCATTGCCTTTTCTTTGGGATTAGAATGAAAACTGACCTTTTCCAGTCCTGTGGCCACTGCTGAGTTTTCCAAATTTTCTGGATTATAGAGTGCAGCACTTTCACAGCATCATCTTTTAGGATTTGAAATAGCTGAACTGAAATTCCATCATCTCCACTAGCTTTGTTCATAGTGATGCTTCCTAAGGCCCACTTGACTTCACATTCCAGGATGTCTGGCTCTAGGTCAGTGATCACACCATCATGTGATTATCAGGGTCATGAAGATCTTTTTTGTACAGTTCTTCTGTGTATTCTTGCCACATCTTCTTAATATCTTCTGTTTCTGTTAGGTCCATAACATTTATCCTTTATTGAGCCCATCTCTATGCCAAAGCCTTTGACTGTGTGGATCACAATAAAGTGTGGAAAATTCTGAAAGAGATGGGAATACCAGACCACCTGACTTGCATCTTGAGAAACTTATATGCAGGTCAAGAAGCAACAGTTAGACCTGGACATGGAACAACAGACTGGTTCCAAATAGGAAAAGGAGTACGTCAAGGCTGTATATTGTCATCCTGCTTATTGAACTTATATACCGAGTACATCATGAGAAACGCTGGGCTGGAAGAAGCACAAGCTGGAATCAAGATTGCCGGGAGAACTATCAATAACCTCAGATATGCAGATGACACCACCGTTATGACAGAAAGTGAAGAGAAACTAAAACACCTCTTGAGGAAGGTGAAAGAAGTGAGTGAAAATGTTGGCTTAAAGCTCAACATTCAGAAAACAAAGATCATGGCATCCGGTCCCATCATTTTGTGGGAAATAGATAGGGAAACAGTGGAAACAGTGTCAGACTTTATTTTTTTGGGCTCCAAAATCACTGCAGATGGTGATTGCAGCCATGAAATTAAAAGAAGCTTACTCCTTGGAAGGAAAGTTCTGACCAACTTAGATAGCATATTGAAAAGCAGAGATATTACCTTGCCAACAAAGGTCTGTCTAGTCAAGGTTATGGTTTTTCCAGTGGTCATGTATGGATGTGAGAGTTGGACTGTAAAGAAAGCTGAGCACTGAAGAATTGACGCTTTTGAACTGTGGTGTTGGAGAAGATCTTGAGAGTCCCCTGGACTGTAAGAGATCCAACCAGTCCATCCTAAAGGAGATCAGTCCTGGGTGTTCATTGGAAGGACTGATGCTGAAGCTGAAACTCCAGTACTTTGGCCACCTCATGCAAAGAGTTGACTCATTAGAAAAGACTCTGATGCTGGGAGGGATTGGGGGCAGGAGGAGAAGGGGACGACAGAGGATGAGATAGCTGGATGGCATCACCGACTAGATGGACGTGAGTCTGAGTGAACTCCGGGAGTTGGTGATGGTCAGGAAGGCCTGGCATGCCGCAATTCATGGGTTCGCAAAGAGTCGTACACAACTGTGCAACTGAACTGAACTGAACTTGCATGAAATGTTCCCTTGGTATCTCTAATTTTCTTCTAGAGATCTCTAGTCTTTCCCATTCTATTGTTTTCTTCTGTTTCTTTGCATTGATCACTGAGGAAGGCTTTCTTATGTCTCCTTGCTATTCTTTGGAACACTGCATTCAGATGGGTATATGTTTCCTTTTCTCCTTTGCTTTTCACTTCTTTTCTTTTCACAGATATTTGTAAGGCCTCCTCAGACATCCATTTTGCTTTTTTGCATTTCTTTTTCTTGGGATCTTCTTGATCCATGTCTCCTGTAGAATGTCACAAACTTCCATCCATAGTTCATCAGGCACTCTGTCTATCAGATCTTGTCCCTTAAATCTATTTCTCATTTATTAGTCACATGGACCACAGCCTTTAGTACATAAAGACATTCAAATTCAAAGAGTTAAGAAATTTAATCTTATAAATCAGAGGGAATAAGGAATTTAGTCAATTTAAACAAGTTAATGAATAAATCTGATGGTCATGGATTGATTCTTCAGCCTTTTGCATTAAACATATATTTGAGTCAGGATTTTCTTGGTAGCTCAGTTGGTAAAGAGTCCACCTGCAACACAGGAGACCAGGGTTTGATCCCTAGGTCAGGAAGATCCTCTGGAGGAGGAAATGGCAACTCACTCCAGTATTCTTGGCTGGGAAAGCCCATGGATAGAGGAGCCTGGCAGGCTATAGTCCATGGTGTCCCAAACAGTTGGACACAGCTGAGCCACTAAACCACCACCACTACCACATTTGAATCCTGGCTTCTGCCATACACTAGTTTTGTGATCTTGGACAAGTATTTAAACTTGAACTTCACTTTCACTATCTATAAAGTGAGGATGATTTGTAATACTGACAATTCTTATGAAGAGTACGGATAACATATCTTTCTTGAAATATTAATAATACTTCACATCAATTGTGAAGTTGGTATGTGTAGATAATAAGGTCACATATCTCCTAGGTGAGTAAAAGAAGAGCAAAATCTCAGTGATTAAGAATTCAGGCCCAAAGGTCTTTCTACTAAGCATTGTTGAAGATACCTAATTCTCAAACTAATTTCTGTCCTATAGAAGCTTTGGTATAGATTTACACTTGTATGTTTCAGTAATAAAATACAAGACTAATCATAAGAAGTATGTAACACACAGTGTCTAGTAATATAGTAAAAGAACTTGTTCTCTGAGGGTAACTTGAGGAATTCTTTAACATCTTTGTATAAATTCTATTTTTTTAAATCTAAAGTATCTCACTGTCTCTCAGGAAGAATTCTTCTGTATGATTTGGCTGAGGTTCTTGTACATGCAAACATATTCTAGTTATATATGTTCGTGAAGTGGTAATAAAATATGCATAACATTTTTTATCTCATGTTTCTATAGGAAACTAACATGTATTCCAGCTTCTAAAAGTGAATTGCTTTTCATCATGCCTTATTTTACACTAGTGTATCCCATCTCACTGTTATTTATATATACATTTAAGCTGCAGTCACAGTGAAAACTTAAAAAAAAAACCAACAAACCTGCTTCCAGCATAAAGAAAAGTAGATCTGAGTTGAAATCTTAGCAAATTATTTTTTTTCCACAAGTTTTAAGCGTGAGTTTTCCAATTCTAGTTTTTCTTGTATTCAGATTACAAGTCAGCAACAATTTCACTGTCATATTCACTGTCATATGGAAAATTAAAACTGCTCCTACCTTCTTAAGGTGTTCAAATCTTTAGTGACAGAATCTTGGGTGAATTATCCTGGAAATCAGTTTTCTAATGGTTTTCTTCTGGTTGTCTCAGGATATTGAATGCTGCCAAGAAAGAAAGCATTTTAATTTTTGGTTGTTTTCATATTAATTATTCTATATTTTTGGATACAATATTCCCCAAAGATGCACATAACACTGAATTTATATATCTTGATTAAATAGTACTTAGAAAAATTATGAAGTTAGATTCTTAAAAAGGAATATTTTAACTATTCATATAATTTCCCTCTAGCATGTGGTACAATTTTTAGAATTGGTGCTTCTTTCAAATTTGTCATCTATTAGAGTGTAAGACTTCTAAGTTTATTAGTAATACAAATGTTATGACTGAATTAGAAAAGCTTCTCTAATCACTGAAAGGTCTTTGAAAGCTCCAAAATAATTATATCTTGTAATTATCAGAAAGTAAAGTTCCCCAATCAATCCTACAATCAAGAAGCATTTACTGGTTCTGAGCCTGCAGCTATGTGTGGATAAGATTAGCTGCTAATTATAGGGATGGAAAATAAAGGTGAAATAAGTTTTTCATTTTAATATTTTAATGAGGTTTTTTCTGCCCTTACGAAAGCTTCCAAATCTAGAGGACGGAATGTAATTGCACTTTAAGAATCAATGAAAAGGAAAGGACTGTATTTCAAATGTTATATAAAATAAATAAATATGCTGAATACTCATGCTATAATTAGTAGTTTAGTTTTATATGCCAACTCATTTATTCGGTGGATTGAATTAAGAAGATGCATAGACTGACAAATAAGCAAATGTTAGTATTTAATGACCTAATAATTATTGCCATATTGTCTATAAGAATGGCTTTTCTAATCTGTTTATTTTGTTTTAAACTGTACACTTATAAATTCCATTATTAGGAAATCAATGATCTAGACCATTTTTTCCTAAACTATCTTCCACTGAACACCAATTCTACTAATAAGCTATTACATGTGGTAAAAAAACATCAGCTATATTTTGGAAATCCTTAGCTAAATGAAATGGTGATGATTATTAATTTGATTCTATAAATTTTTTATATGTACTTTAACTCTTCATTTGAGGGTAGCATGATGTAGAATTTCCCAGACTTAATAAATCAGAGAACCAGAGTCCCCTGGAACGAACACATTTTGGGATATATTAAGCTAGATTTCATCCATTTTCAGGCTTTATTGATTAAAAAAGCAAACTAATCCATATGATAGTAGTTTCCACTACTCTGATACTTTTAGAACCAGTTTCCTCAAATCTCCACCTAGTTAATTTCTTTATACATTGTAATGGCATTAAAAAATTCTAGGTTATGTTTTTTGCAACAATATTTCTCGAATGTCATCTTTTAACTACCACCAATCACCAGTTTTTTAAAAAAAGTCATTATCACTGATCTTATCTAATAATAGTTAATTACTATTTTTATTATAATAATTATATCACATAAATAAAATATTATTTTACAAGCTTCAATAAAGTTATCTATTCAGGTTGATTTATAAAGACAATGATGTGGTCAAATTCCACTGTCAGTTTCATCTCCTAAATGTGTCTTTACTAAATGTGATTAGAAGTCATTGAAAATGGCATCCTAGATTGGAATGAACGTGTCAGATATTTACATATATTCAACTAACAGAACCAGAGTCACTTTAGCATTCTTCCCACTCCAGTATTCTTGCCTGGAGAATTCCATAGACAGAGGAGCCTGGTGGGCTACAGTCTGCGGGGTTACACATAGTCAGACACAACTGAGCAACTTTCACTGACTTTTGGTTCTGAAGACTATATCCTGTCTGCAGAAGACCAAAAAAAAAAAAAAAAAGGGGACAAATTTCATTCAAAAACTGGTCTTGAAAACTTTTAACTTGGCAGACAGAATTAGTGTTTCCAACTCACTCCTCTTGCTCTGGCTTTTGATATTTATTTCTTCACTATTTGTGGTGGCCTTTGGAGTGATTTTAAAATATACTTAATACTTCATCCATTTCTTTGACCAGTAATAAAAGACATGTTGAGAAAGAATAAAACTGTTGGGTATCAATCTGTTTAGACCTCAGTTCAATCATTTGAAGATATTATCTTGCTGTCTTATCAACATTAAGAAATCATGATATTTCAGGCCTTAAGGTTTAGGCAAATATGGATAATGAAAGCATCATTGAGATTTGCCACTTGAGAAGCACTTGAATATCATAAAACTGATTTTTAGTGGCATTGCTCATGTCAGGAAAAGATCTTTTAATCTCACTTTGCAATTTCAAATCTCCCACTGATTTTCTAAGAATATTAAGCAGGAAGAAGTAGTTAGTAGCAGAGAAGTATACAAATAAATCAAGTTTATGTCCAGAGTGGTGAAAGTGTGACCTCAGTGACCATGAATTGAATTCATTTACAATTGGTTGTTTATTTCTCTTTAAGAATAAAACTAGGTATTATTGGATTTCAGATATGATTTCTTTTTCTTATATACAAACGTCTTCCCCTGTTGTACACAGAGAGCTGAAACATTATCAGAACTGATACCATTGTGTTTTCTAGTTTATATTATAACCTACAGCATAATAATTACCTAAACCAAAAACATGTACTTTTCTGGTACATGCATTCAGTTCAGTTCAGTCACTCAGTTGTGTCCGACTCTTTGCAACCCCATGAATTGCAGCACGCCAGGCCTCACTATCCATCATCAACTCCTGGAGTTCACTAAAATTCATGTCCATCGAGTCAATGATGCAATCCAGCCATCTCATCCTCTGTCATCCCCTTCTCTTCCTGCCCTCAATCCCTCCCAGCATCAGGGTCTTTTCCAATGAGTCAACTCTTCAAATGAGGTGGCCAAAGTATTGGAGTTTCAGCTTCAGCATCAGTCCTTCCAATGAACACCCAGGACTGATCTCCTTTAAGATGGACTGGTTGGATCTCTTGCAGTCCAAGGGACTCTCAAGAGTCTTCTCCAACACCACACTTCAAAAGCATCAATTGTTCGGCACTCAGCTTTCTTCACAGTCCAACTCTCACATCCATACATGACCCCTGGAAAAACCATAGCCTTGACTAGATGGACTTTTGTTGGCAAAGCAATGTCTCTGCTTTTCAATATGCTATCTAGGTTGGCCATAACTTTCTTTCCAAGGAGTAATTGTCTTTTAATTTCATGGCTGCAATCACCATCTGCAGTGATTTTGGAGCCCCCAAAATAAAGTCTGCCACTGTTTCCACTGTTTCACCCTCTATTTCCCATGAAGTGATGGGACCAGATGCCATGATCTTAGATTTCTGAATGTTGAGCTTTAAGCCAACTTTTTTCACTCTCCACTTCTACTTTCATCAAGAGGCTTTTTAGTTTCTCTTCACTTTCTGCCATAAGGGTGGTGTCATCTGAATACCTGAGGTTATTGATATTTCTCCCGGCAGTATTGATTCCAGCTTGTGCTTCATCCAGCCCAACATTTCTCATGATGTACTCCGCATATAAGTTAAATAAGCAGATATTATTAAGGCAAAATAAAAAGTTGCCTTGCTATTGTCTCATAAAGTGTGAATAGTATATACAAAGAGCATTAATTCAATTCAACATATTAAATACTTTCTTGAAATGTACAGCAAGGCATATCAATACTGGTGAGCATAACTGCTCTAATACTTTTAGTACCAATGACGTACAATGTGGCATAATCTTTCCATATGGAAATGTGGATAAAACACATTTCTTCTTAGAGTATAATGATTGCCACTAAACTTATACTGATTTTAAAAGTTTATGTCAGTTTTATGACATCTTCCTATTTTTTATTGTGAGGACTTCATCAGTGTTGAAAGAAATATTTGTTTTTTGATTCTTTTCTAAGTATTTACTTACAAAAATTTTCTATTTCATACTTTCAATCATTACCTTGAGGTTTTTATGTTGAAGACTCTATTGGTTTCCCAGAAAAAAATCAGTACTATTTTGGAAAATAAAATGAAAGCATTTATGGCTTCATGCTACTATATGTCAATACCACCATGCTACTATATGTCAATACCACCATCTTTTCATTTTGAAATGATGTGGCATCTTTCTAAATTATGTGTGTTATTATTTAATGCCTAAGTTCTTTTTCAGTTCATGGAATATTTTTCAGACATTCATCCACATTTATGAATTAAATCCCTCCAAAAGCAGAATAATTGTGTCTGTCATTGTCTGCTGCTCCCTACCCAGCCCACCCCCCGACCCCCAATCCATTATGAACAGGGAGTACTGCTGCTGCTGCTGCTAAGTCACTTCAGTTGTGTCCGACTCTGTGTGACCCCATAGACAGCAGCCCACCAGGCTCCCCCGTCCCTGGGATTCTCTAGGCAAGAACACTGGAGTGGGTTGCCATTTCCTTCTCCAATGCATGAAAGTGAAAAGTGAAAGTGAAGTCGCTAAGTCATGTCTGACTCCTAGCGACCCTATGGACTGCAGCCTACGAAGTTCCTCCATCCATGGGATTTTCCAGGCAAGAGTACTGGAGTGGGGTGCCATTGCCTTCTCCATTTTTCACAAAGAATCAATTAAAATGTAGTCTATTAAATAATAAGAAAAATAATTTGAAGCTTTAAGATCTTGAGGGAAAAATACATATAAACTAACAAGTAAATTTAAGAATAGATAAAAGTCTAGTTTTAGTTACATATAAGCATGTAAACAAATACATTTCAAAGAATTAAATAGATAAATGAGAAAAAGGCAAAGCAAGAAAACAACTTATTACTTCCCAGGTCCAACAGATAAGGATCTTAGATGTGGATACTCTCTCCAAACAAGTATAAGGCTTCACATTTGAAAACTCAACAACTCTTTGTAAATACATTAGAGCAGTGATGTCACAGCAAATTGCTTGTCTCAACATTAAAGTGACAGACAGGCAGATGCAGAAGAAAAGCACAACTTAGTATAGCAGAAATCCTCAAGCATACATCTCCTTGCGAACCAGTGCCAGTATAGAAAAACCTGAATTGTAACTAAGGAATTGCTGCAGGCTCAGTATGGAAAAATATGTGAGTTTAAACTCAGGGGAAAAATACAAATATATGACATTACCTATATATGAAATCTAAAAAAGGTGGTACCAATGAGCTTATTTATAAAACATAAATAGAGTCACAGATGTAGACAACAAACTTATGGTTACCCATGGGGGAAAGTAGAGGGGAGAAGGATAAATTGGGTATTGGGATTAACATATACACACTATTATATTTAAAATAAATAATTAATAAGGACCTACTGGATAGCACAGGGGACTCTACTCAATATTCTATAATGGCCTATATGGGAATAGAATCTAAAAAAGAGTGGCTATACAGATACGTATAATTGATTCTTTTTGCATATAGCAAAAACTAACACAACATTGTAAATCAACTACATTCCGATAAAAATCTGGAAAAAAAAAAGAAAAAAGCACTTCAGGAAAACAAATCATAGGGATTCCTTATTGTGAGTTTTATCTCCTGGAGTTCTACAGGGTCTCTCAGTGAATATTAGATAAAAATCCTGTAGAGGATTGAAGTAGCCTTTTTTTTTTTTTGGAAGTAGCCATCTTGAAATACATAAGACCATTCTGTTCATAATAAGGCCCACTCTCAAGAGTAACTCTTTACCAAAGCCTAACCTGTTGGAATTTTAACAGAGCCTAACTGACCTAGAGGGAAAGCAATACCCAATTTCACCCCACACTAGCCTTCCATGTCAACAAAGGAAAATATCTGACTCTAGACACCTCCAGTCTTTCTGTCCTACTTAAAGCAGGAAAAAAATCCTGAGTGACATTGTGAAGTTCACAGCCTATGGGCATAGGCATACTAAGAGATTGAGACCTAATAATTGGTCTATATAACTTTTCTCCTCACTCCACACCTTACCACATTACCAAAAGCCTATTTATAGCAATGCCTTTTATCCAGTATACTTTGTGTGGTTATCAAGAAAAAAAAATTACAAGATACAACAAAAGGCAAAAAGTACAGTCTGAAGAGTCAGAGCAAGCTAGGCATCAGAAGCATACTCAGATAAAGAAAGGATGTTGGAATTATCAAACTAGGAATTTGAAAAAAAAATTATATGATTAATATGCTAACAGCTCTAGTGGAAAAAGTAGACAGCATTCAAGAACATATGGGTAATGTAAGTAGAGAGATAGAAGTTCTGAGAGAATCAGAAAGAAAAGTTGGTATTCAAAATCACTGTAACAGAGAAGAATGCTTTTGATGGGCTTACTGGTATACTGAACATGGATGAGGAAAAACACCTATGAGCTTGAGGATCTGTTAAAGAAACTTCCAAAAGGGACCACAAAGAGGAAAAAAAAAAAATACTGCAATAAATGAAATAGAATATCCAAGAACTGTGGAACAAATACAAATGCATTACATACACATAATGAGAAACCCAAGAGAAAGAAGGGAAAAAGGAAAAGAAGGAAAATTAGAAGCAATAATGATGGAGAGTTTCCACAAATTGATATTGGACACCAAACTATAGACAGAGGAGTCTCAGATAATACTAGGAAGGATCCATACCAAAAGAAAATCTGCACTAAGGCATGCCATATTGAAACTGCAGAAATCAAAGATGAAGAAACAATCTTGGAGAAGACCAAGGAAAAATAGCTCATTTATGAAGGAAAAAAGAGAAGAATTATATTTGACATTTCTTCAGAAATCATGCAAGCAAGAATAGAGTGAGGTGAAAATTTTAAATTGTTGATAAAAAGAAAAAAAAAAACAAGCTTCAATTTTATATCATAAATTTATCCTTCAAAAATGTAAGTTAAATAAAAATTTTCTAAGACAAAAATTGAGGGAATGTGTGGTCAGTAAACTTATCTTGAAAAAAAATTAAAAGAAGTTCTTTAGAAAGAAGGGAAGTAAGGCTAAAATTCAGTTCTACATCAAGAAAGAAAGACAATTAGAGGAGTAGGTGAAGGAAACATCAAAACTTTAATTTTTATTATTCTGACTTTATCTAGCAGATACAAGTTTATTCAAAATAAAAATAGCAAAAATGTATTTGATGATTCTGTTATGTGTAAATGAAATGAATGACAGAAATCTCACAATGAGTGAGAAGAAAGAATTTGGAATATTGTTATTATAAGTCCTTGAGCTTTCTGTTAACTGGTACAGTGATATTTAAAAGTGAACTTATATTAGGTTTATATTGAAAATTCTAGGGCAGACAACAGGGTTAAAAGAAGAGAGGAATAACTGGTATGCTAAAAAGGAAAAGAAAACAGAATCATATAAAATGGTCAGTTAAAACCAAAAAGGGCAAAGAAAAGAATGGAATAACAAACATAAGAAGGACAAGGGTAATAAACAGAAACAGTAACAAACACGTTAGATATGAATCCAAATATGGGGCTTCCCTGGTGGATCAGACAGTAAAGAATCCATTTGCAATGCAAGAGACTTGTGTTCATTATTGAGATATGTGAGAAGGTAGGAATAAAATAGTCTTTGTTTGCAGATAGAATGTGATTATCTATGTAGAACCTGAAAAGATCCTCAATAAAGCTCCTAATTAGTTATATAGAAAATTTTCAGGATATAAGGTTAATATACAAAAACTAATTATTTTCTTATATACCATCAGTGAATAAGTGGAATTTGAAATAAAAATCATGATACCATTTACATTAGACCCCAAATAAATGAAACGTTTCAATACAAATCTAACAAAGTATCTGTTCAAGATCTATATGTGGAAAGCTACAAAACTGATGACTAAATAGATATTCCATTCAGATCAGTTCAGTCGCTCAGTAGTGTCTGACTCTGTGATCCCAAGAGCCACAGCACACCAGGCCTCCTTGTCCAACACCAACTACTGGAGTTTACCCAAACTCATGTCCATTGAGTCAGTGATGCCATCCAAGCATCTCATCCATTGTCCTCCCCTTCTTCTCCTACCCTCAATCTTTCCCAGCATCAGGGTCTTTTCGAAGGAGTCAACTCTTCACATTAGATGGCCAAAGTATTGGATTTTCAGCTTCAGCATCAGTCCTTCTGATGAACACCCAGGACTAATCTCCTTTAGGACGGACTGGTTGGATCTCCTTGCAGTCCAAAGGACTCTTAAGAGTCTTCTCCAACACCACAGTTCAAAAGCATCAATTCTTCGGTGCTCAGCTTACTTTATAGTCCAATTCTCACATCCATACAGGACCAATGGAAAAACCATAGCCTTGACTAGATGGACCTTTGTTGGCAAGCAATGTCTGTGCTTTTTAATATGCTGTCTAGGTTGGTCATAACTTTCCTTCCAAGAAGTAAATGTCTTTTAATTTCATGGCTGCAATCACCATCTGCAGTGATTTTGGAGCCCAGAAAAATAAAGTCTGACACTGTTTCCACTGTTCCCCCATCTATTTCCCATGAAGTGATGGGGCCAGATGCCATGATCTTCGTTTTCTGAATGTTGAGCTTTAAGCCAACTTTTTCACTCTTCTCTTTCACTTTCATCAAGAGGCTCTTTAGTTCTTCTTCACTTTCTGTCATAAAGGTGGTGTCATCTGCATATCTGAGGTTATTGATATTTCTCCCAACAATCTTGATTCCACCTTGTGTTTCCTTCAGTCCAGCATTTCTCATGATGTACTCTGCATTTAAGTTAAATCAGCAGGGTGACAAGATACAGCCTTGACGTACTCCTTTTCCTATTTGGAACCAGTTTGTTGTTCCATGTCCAGTTCTAACTGTTGCTTCCTGACCTGCATAGAGGTTTCTCAAGAGGCAGGTCAGGTGGTCTGGTATTCCCATCTCCTTCAGAATTTTCCACAGTTTATTGTGATCCACACAGTCAAAGGCTTTGGCATAGTCAATAAAGCAGAAATAGATGTTTTTCTGGAACTCTCTTGCTTTTTCCACAATCCAGCGGATGTTGACAATTTGATCTCTGGTTCCTCTGCCTTTTCTAAAACCAGCTTGAACATCTGGAAGTTCATGGTTCACATATTGCTGAAGCATGGCTTGGAGAATTTTGAGCATTACGTTACTAGAATGTGAGATGAGTGCAATTGTGTGGTAGTTTGAGCATTCTTTGGCATTGCCTTTCTTTGGGATTGGAATGAAAACTGACCTTTTCCAGTCCTGTGGCCACTGCTGAGTTTTCCAAATTTGCTGGCATATTGAGTGCATGACTTTCACAGCATCATCTTTTAAGATTTGAAGTAGCTCAGCTGGAATCCCATCATCTCCACTAGCTTTGTTCATAGTGATGCTTTCTAAGGCCCACTTGACTTCACATTCCAGGATGTCTGGCTCTAGGTCAGTGATCACATCATCGAGATTATCTGGGTCGTGAAGATCTTTTTTGTACCATTCTTCTGTGTATTCTTGCCATCTCTTCTTAATATCTTCTGCTTCTGTTAGGTCCATACCATTTCTGTCCTTTATTGAGCCCATCTTTGCATGAAATGTTCCCTTGGTATCTCTGATCTTCTTGAAAAGATCTCTAGTCTTTCCCATTCTATTGTTTTCCTCTACTTCTTTGCATTGATCACTGAGAAAGGCTTTCTTATCTCTCCTTGCTATTCTTTGGAACTTTGCATTCAAATGGGTATATCTTTCCTTTTCTCCTTTGCTTTTCACTTCTCTTCTTTTCAAAGATATTTATAAGGCCTTTTCAGACAGCCATTTTGCTTTTTTGGATTTCTTTTTCTTGGGGATGGTCTTGATCCCTGTCTCCTTTACAATGTCATGAACCTCTGTCCATAGTTCATCAGGCACTCTATCAGATCTAGTCCCTTAAATCTATTTGTCACTTCCACTGTATAAACATAAGGGATTTGATTTACATATTCACACATAAAAAGACTCAATGTTGTCAAGATGTTTTTTATTCCTAACATGATCTATAAAGTCAACGCAATCCTACTCAAGATCCTGGCAATTTATTTTGTAGAATATGAGAAACTGATAATAATGTTGTATGTAGAGACAAAAGACTCAGACTAATTAACTTGATACTAAAGGAGAACAAAATTGGAGGGCTCATGATACCTAACTTCAACACTTACTTCAAAGTGTACATGTTGACAAGTGTTGACAAGGCATTGCAGTGCTCATGAAAGAGTAGATCAATTAACCAATTGAACAGAATAGAGAACCCAGGGAGCCAGTGGGTGTATGGGGATTCCTGTATATTCTGCTCAAGTTTACTATGAACCTAAAATTGCTCTAAAAGTAGTCTATTTATCACATTGTTAAGAAAAAAATGGAATTATTTCCTGGGTACCAATTTTTTAACTAACATATCTTAGTCATGAAATCATTTACTCAAAAATAAACACAGATTTGGGGTTTGTATTTATAAAGATAGGACTTCCCAAGTGGCACTGGTGGTAAAGAACCCACCTACCAATGCAGGAGATTTAAGAGATGAGGATTAATCTTTAATTTTTGTTCAATATATACCTTCTTTTTAAATAAAGCAATGCATAGTTACATGTAAATGGCATGTTCAGTGTTATCTATTACTTTGCAATTGGAGTGCTATTTACATATTGTAGTGAATTGAATTGTACATCCACCTTGAAGATATGTCTAAATCCTTTCATGCTCCTAAGACCTGATTACTATTAGAAAGCTAAAAAAGTGAGTCTTAGGAATTACATTTCAAATTCCACAGGTTCCAGAAAGTTATCATTTGAGTTTGTTCATCATGTTCCTGTATAGTTTCTGCTGCAGGTTCCTTAACAACACACTTCTCTACGTTAGAGCATGATATATGGAATCCCTAAAGAAGGAACTTGTGAGCATCTTGTTTCTTCCAAGTAAGAATCTTGGAGGCTTTGACAGCAATAGATATAAACCACATGAGTAAGATTTTAGTAAATTTCTAGATTATTACTTCATTCAGTTGCTTATGAAATTTATAAGCAGTGATAATATGGCAGATTTTTGCCTCAAGAAGTCTTATAATTTACTTCTGTTGACACAGATGTATGTTCTTGGAAAGATTGATTTTATATTTAATTAAAAATTCTTGGGGGGGTTGAGAAAAAAGTAGAATTGATATTAAAAAGCAACATTTGCAAGGAGACTTGGTTATATCCCTTGCATGTATGTCTGAAAGACTGAGAAAATGCTCTCTAGAGCACCTCTTAGGAAAACTAGATTGCTGTTAAACAAGGGAGGTTGTTTCTGAGGGAACAGCCAGCTTGGTGGACTGGATAAAATAGCCTTTTAGCATTAGTACAATGTAGAAATGTATGACTATACATGTGTAGATATGTGTGTACAGAGTAATGATCTATTGGGGTAGGAAATGAGCAAAAGTATTATATCAACAATACAAAGAAATAAAATGTAATGACTTTTCGATATTATTTTTAGATTATTAAAAAATAGTTATTTTGTTGTAATGGAGATGTCAACATATCCTTAAATATTTAAAAAATATGTTTTAAAAAACCCTCTTATAGTAATCCTTTAGCTATCACTATTTTAAAAAAAATTTTAGTCCCAAAGCAGCTTGGAGGAGTGGAATGGGGTGGGTGTATGGGTGGGGAACTTAAAGAGAGATGGTCATATATATATATACTTATGGTGGGTTCATGTTGTTGTATGGAAGAAACCAACAAAATGCTATAAAACAATTATCCTCCATTAAAAATAAATTCATTTTTTAAAAAGCAATCTTATATCAATGTTCAGCCTCTAAATAGATGTCTTCCTTTTATCACTCCCTATAGGAAGCCAGGGAGAAATTTTAAGAGCTGGAATTAGTCTCACTTGCTGACATCAATGTACACTCAAAATTACGAACTGCCCTTAGCTCTTATGAATGACTATCTGCTATATCCTCAGAGACTCCTTGAAGACACTTTAGAGTACCTTGGACTGCAAGGAGATCCAACCAGTCCATCCTAAAGGAAATCAGTCCTGAATATTCATTGGAAGGACTGATGCTGAAGCTGAAACTCCAATACCTTGGCCACCTGTTGCGAAGACCTGACTCATTTGAAAAGACTTTGAAGCTGGGAAAGATTGAGGGCAGGAAGAGAAGGGGATGACAGAGGATGAGATGATTGGATGTCATCACTGACTTGATGGACATGAGTTTGAGTAAGCTCTGGGAGGTGGCGATGGACAGGGATGCCTGGCGTGCTGCAGTCCATGGGGTCACAAAGAGTTGGACACGACTGAGCAATTGAACTGAACTGAACAGAGACTCCTACTATAAGACTACATATTTCTTTCATTTATTTCCTCTAACATCAATTAGGCTTGATAAAGCAGAAAAAGCCAAATGTCACATTTGGTGTGTTTCTGGATGACTGCATTGATTTTCAGCTTGTGGATAAATTCAATTACATGCAGCATTCAGAGGTTTCTGTAATTGTAATTTTGTTGGATCTCTTCACTCAATAACTTCTCAATTTCCTAATCTCCTGTAAGGTCAAATGTAGCAGAGTGTAGAGTAATTTTTTTTTAAGCAGTACATGAATAAAATTCAATACCTAATAATAAGCAAAGCAAATGCTATTAAACACTCAGCATTTGATGTTTAAATTCCTATTAATTGCAGAGTACCATCTGCTCAATTTCTGTGGCTTCATGGTATCTGAAATCCTGGACCCATGATTTAGAAAAGAAAAGCTGAATTTCTACCTCAGTGCTTTGGATTTATCAATATGAATATTTGAGAGAATTAATTATAAATTCTTGGAGCTTTAGTTTACATTATAAAGTTTGTATCAATATATACAAAAACACCTCCAAAAAAGAGCACAAATAAGAGTACTTTTCCAGGAGAAGATATAGGAGGGAGAGAGGAAGAGAAGATGGGAGAGTGATAATGAGAGAGCTATTTCCAGGAGTATTTGTATAGAGTTTGATGGGGGAAGCTGTTTTTCTGTTAGACTTTCTTACTACTTATCTCATATACAGTCACTTGACATATCACTACGTATTTCTGCTTACTAACTCAAACTGGAAATTGGCAATTGCCACATGATGGCATACACACACACACACACACATATTATAATGTACAACAAAAACACAATTTATTTCATTCCATTTAGTTCAGTTCAGTTCAGTCGCTCAGTCATGTCCGACTCTTCGCGACCTCATGAATCACAGCACACCAGGCCTCTCTGTCCATCACCAACTCCAAGAGTTCACCCAGACCCACGTCCATCGAGTCAGTGATGCCACCCAGCCATCTCATCCTCTGCCGTCCCCTTCTCCTCCTGCCCCCAATCCCTCCCAGCATCAGAGTCTTCTCCAATGAGTCAACTCTTTGCATGAGGTGGCCCAAGTATTGGAGTTTCAGCTTCAGCATCATTCCCTCCAAAGAAATCCCAGGGCTGGTCTCCTTCAGAATGGGCTGGTTGGATCTCCTTGCAGTCCAAGGGATTCTCAAGAGTCTTCTCCAACACCACACTTCAAAAGCATCAATTCTTCAGTGCTCAACCTTCTTCACAGTCCAACTCTCACATCCATACATGACCACAGGAAAAACAATAGCCTTGACTAGACGGACCTTTGTTGGCAAAGTAATGTCTTTGCTTTTGAATATGCTATCTAGGTTGGTCATAACTTTCCTTCCAAGAAGTAAATGTCTTTTAATTTCATGGCTGCAATCACCATCTGCAGTGATTTTGGAGCCCAGAAAAATAAAGTCTGACACTGTTTCCACTGTTCCCCCATCTATTTCCCATGAAGTGATGGGACCGGATGCCATGATCTTCATTTTCTGAATGTTGAGCTTTAAGCCAACTTTTTCTCTCTCCACTTTCACTTTCATCAAAAGGCTTTTTAGTTCCTCTTCACTTTCTGCCATAAGGGTGGTATCGTCTGCATATCTGAGGTTATTGATATTTCTCTTGGCAATCTTGATTCCAGCTTGTGTTTCTTCCAGTCCAGCATTTCTCATGATGTACTCTGCATTTAACTTAAATAAACAGGGTGACAAGATACAGCCTTGACGTGCTCCTTTTCCTATTTGGAACCAGTTTGTTGTTCCATGTCCAGTTCTAACTGTTGCTTCCTGACCTGCATAGAGGTTTCTCAAGAGGCAGATCAGGTGGTCTGGTATTCTCATCTCTTTCAGAATTTCCCACAGTTTATTGTGATCCACACTGTCAAAGGCTTTGGCATAGTCAATAAAGCAGAAATAGATATTTTTCTGGAACTCTCTTGCTTTTTCCATGATCCAGCAGAAGTTGGCAATTTGATCTCTGGTTCCTCTGCTTTTTCTAAAACCAGCTTGAACATCAGGAAGTTCACGGTTCACGTATTGCTGAAGCCTGGCCTGGAGAATTTTGAGCATTACTTTACTAGCATGTGAGATGAGTGCAATTGTGTGGTAATTTGAGCATTCTTTGGCATTGCCTTTCTCTGGGATTGGAATGAAAACTGACCTTTTCCAGTCCTGTGGCCACTGCTGAGTTTTCCAAATTTGCTGGCATATTGAGTGCAACACTTTCAGAGCATCATCTTTCAGGATTTGAAATAGCTCCACTGGAATTCCATCACCTCTACTAGCTTTGTTCATAGTGATGCTTTCTAAGGCCCACTTGACTTCACATTCCAGGATGTCTGGCTCTAGGTGAGTGATCACATCATCGTGATTATCTTGGTCATGAAGATCTTGTTTGTATAGTTCTTCTGTGTATTCTTGCCATCTCTTCTTAATATCTTCTGCTTCTGTTAGGTCCATACCATTTCTGTCCTTTATCGAGCCCATCTTTGCGTGAAATGTCCCCTTGGTCCTCTAATTTTCTTGAAGAGATCTCTAGTCTTTCCCATTCTATTGTTTTCCTCTATTTCTTTGCATTGATCACTGAGGAAGGCTTTCTTATCTCTTCTTGCTATTCTTTGGAACTCTGCATTCAGATGCTTATATCTTTCCTTTTCTCCTTTGCTTTTCACTTCTCTTCTTTTCACAGCTATTTGTAAGGCCTCCCCAGACAGCCATTTTGCTTTTTTGCATTTCTTTTCCATGGGGATGGTCTTAATCCCTGTCTCCTGTACAATGTCACGAACCTCCGTTCATAGTTCATCAGGCACTCTATCTATCAGATCTAGGCCCTTAAATCTATTTCTCACTTCCACTGTATAATCATAAGGGATTTGATTTAGGTCATACCTGAATGGTCTACTGGTTTTCCCTACTTTCTTCAATTTAAGTCTGAATTTGGCAATAAGGAGCTCATGATCTGAGTCTCAGCTCCCGGTCTTGTTTTTGCTGCCTGTATAGAGCTTCTCCATCTTTGGCTGCAAAGAATATAATCAATCTGATTTCAGTGTTGACCATCTAGTGATGTCCATGTGTAGAGTCTTCTCTTGTGTTGTTGGAAGAGGGTATTTGTTATACCCAGTGCATTTTCTTGGCAAAACTCTATTAGTCTTTGCCCTGCTTCATTCTGTATTCCAAGGCCAAATTTGCCTGTTACTCCAGGTGTTCCTTGACTTCCTACTTTTGCATTCCAGTCTCCTATAATGAGAAGGACATCTTTTTTGGGTGTTAGTTCTAAAAGGTCTTGTAGGTCTTCATAGAACCGTTCAACTTCAGCTTCTTCAGCATTACTGGTTGGGGCATAGACTTGGATTACTGTGATAGTGAATGGTTTGCCTTGGAAATGAACAGAGATCATTCTGTCATTTTTGAGATTGCACCCAAGTACTGCATTTCGGACTCTTTTGTTCCGTCCTTTGTTTCCAGTATCATACCCTGTGTCAACTATGTCATACATTGATTCTTCATCTCAGCTCTGACCATTCACTTCCCAGTGATTTCCTAGTTTGTAGTTTTCTGTTTCTTTCCCCGTGAACCTCTTGCCCATATCTTGCCTTTTGTTTTGTATGGATAGTGGAAAGAGTGCTGATCTAGTTGTGAGATCTAGAATCTGAATGCTAGTTCTGCTAATTCTAAAACACTTCCCTCACTGAACCTCAAAATGCTCATGTGTGGTAGTTATCCCACAGGGCTCTTGTGAAGATTAAATAGTGAAGTGAATAAGTGCAGACTGAATGGCCTCTAGAGCATAAGACAATTATCTTAAATGACAATAATAGGACAGAAAAACATGTATAAAATTTTTAACTAAATTTACTATTGAAACAGGTATTTTAGTAAGCCCTGTAAAGAAACTGATAAAATTGTAAATACCAGTTATTTTTAAGTTAGCAGAGATGCTTATTCATTTTATTTTTTATATGTTGCTGTTTTTACAAGTTTCTAATAAGTATGTTTTGACATAAGAGAAAATATGTATGATAAATCACTAGGGTAAATGAAAAGGAACATCTCATATTCTGGGAAAGGAATGAACAAGAGTAAGAAATAAAGTTGAAGTGAAAAATTTTAAAATAGAGTAAAGCAAAGATTGAATTACTTGCTGTCACTTAACTTCTAACTTCTGTTTTCTCTCTGAAGTAGAAGATAAAATGGTCCACTGAGAACTGAAAGGAAACAGTGTATAAGGGAACTTAAAATTATGCTGAGATGAAAAAAAAATTAACCTGCTGTTGATGATATCAGAAATTGAAATAGAGAATTTAGACTCACTCTATTTAAGAAAAAACATAGATAATAGGTATATATAGATATTGATACAGATAAAGATATGGTTAGAAAGCAAAGGTGAATACAGAGAAGAATATTTTCTTATCATTGAAGGGCACCAAAAAAAAAAAGGAAACAAAGAGAAAGCACAGTGATGCCAGGTATACACCGAATCAATGGGAACAACAAGCAAAGAAAATATGAATGCAAGGATACTCATCTAGATCAAATACAGCCCTGAAAATTAAGGGCAAAAACAGATGCAAGAGATAAAGTATGTTGGTGACTGGAAGTAGCTCATTCTGACAATTAGAATTTTGAGAAATAAAAACAAAACAAAAAGACTCAGAATGGCAGTGAGATGAGTAAGCACAATTAAGACAGCATTTTCATAAGACTTTCTTTCAGATCTATGGGAATCAAAAACAAAGGAGTGGATGTAAAAGGACTGAAGGTGGCAAAATGTATGACTTTCAGCTCCCTAGGAATCAAGAAGTTTCTTTATGTAGGACGGGAGAGGCATTGAAAAGGCTACATTCCATAGCAAAGATACAGATTTGAAAATATATAACACTCAGCTGACTAGTGACCCAGGTTCAGGGACCAAGAGTATGAACAGATGATACAGTTTTTTAAAATGATTTGCTATAGACACAAGGCTGATAGAACAAGTAATTATATTTTGTTGATAGGTTTTAGAGGATGTGGAAAATATCAAGGGGACTTAGAATAATTATTCAGCTATATGTGTAGTTAGTCTCCTAGTGTAAATTATTCAATTAGGGTATTTGAAATTGTTATACAGGTAATGTGAAAAATGTAACAGCATAAGCCTATGGCATGCCAATGAGAATGCTTGTTTGAAGTCAAATGAGAAACATGATATCTGCAGCTGGGTTGGTCAAAGAACTGAGAGAACAGATCGTTGAATTGATATTTTGTGCAGATTTTCAAATCACCAAAAAATGATTATATGAGTCAAGGTAGAAAGAAAAGGGCTCCTGTTGTTAGAGAGATGTTTTTAATGTACAGACAATCTCTGTCTTAATTTGGTTCAACTCAAGAGTTTTCCAGATTTATGATGGTGCAAAAATGACACGCATTCTGTAGAAACTATACTTCGAATTGTGAATTTTGATTTTTTCTTGGGTTTTCAATATGCATTACAATATTCAAGATGCTGGGCAGAGGCAGCAGTCCACGCGGTCGCGAAGAGTCGGACAGGACTGAGCGACTGAACTCAACCGGACCTCTCTCTCTCTTCCCACAAACCCCTCACGTACAACTGAGATCTCTGGATACTCATATGTATCTCTGGTACTAGCTTGTTGTTCTTTGGTACTTGTTTCTTTGCTTGTTGTTCCAATTGGTACTGGTACTAGCTAACCTACCCACAAACTGATCAGTCCTTATGATCAGAAAATTTAAACAGCAATAACACAGTCTTCCCATGATGATGTTAGAAGCAAACCTCTTTTCACATCAACAAATTTGTTTCTAGATAACAAGGTCAGAAAACTAAATGCATGCAACACTGTTCCACAAGTCATGTGAATGATCACATTTCCTCGTTTTAGATGAATCGGCTCTGTTGATGAAATCTTTTCTGATAGGACTATTTGAGGCAGAACACAGCAAGGCTAGTTCTTAGTGTGCAACAGACACTTCTGTATACCCAGTGCAAAATTAACCACTTAGGAAAATCAAGAAGCAAATGTACTTAACTGGTCCTGGTGATGGAAAATGTATAGAAAAGGCCAAAACTTATTTACTTGTATGATCAGTTTATTTTCTTTAACAATCTGATCATGAGGAATGTTTAGATCTTCTGGTCCAAAATGTGAATGGAAGCATATCATTGGGACAAGTAGGGTTCCCATGAGTTCCAGACAAATTTATACACTATATCTGGGAAAGGCAGAGCTAGAAACACTATAATACCGACTATGAATAAGTGAGTAGAACATAAGTTTACAGAGGAGATTATATTGGCATATCTCCATTCTATCTATATTTATATCTATGTGTGTGTGGTATGTGTGCTCAGTTGCTCGGTCATGTCCAACTCTTTTCAACTCTATAAAACCTTCCAGGCTCCTCTGCCCATGGAATTTTCCAGGCAAGAATACTGAAGTGGGTTGCTGTTTCCTCCTCCAGGGGCTCTTCCCAACTCAGGATTGAACTCATATCTCTTGCATCTCCTGCATTGGCAGGTGGATTCTTTACCACTCTGCCACCTGGGAAGCCCATTCTATATGATACCCCTATTTATAGCTACATCTTCATCTACATTTGTGTACACTTATATGTTTATATATGTACATGTCAAGTAACTTGCTTATGGTCACAGGTATTAAGTGGCAGTTCAGTTCAGTCGCTCAGTCATGTCCGACTCTTGGCGACTCCATGGACTGCAGCATGCCAGGCTTCCCTGTCCATCACCAACTCCTGGGGGCTGGCTCAAACTCATGTCTATCGAGTCAGTGATACCATCCAACCATCTCATCCTGTGTCGTCCCCTTCTCTTCCTGCTCTCAATCTTTCCCAGCATCAGGGTTCTTCCCAATGAGTCAGTTCTTCATATCAGGTGGCCACGGTATTGGAGTTTCAGCTTCAGCATCACTTCAGTTCAGTTGCTCAGTCGTGTCCGACTCTTTGCGACTTCATGGACTGCAGCACAAGTGGCAGAACAATATAGAACTCAGGTTTGGTTGGACCCAGTACTCCCTGTGGGAGAAGGCAATGGCACCCCACTCCAGTGCTCTTGCCTGGAGAATCCCATGGGCGGAGGAGCCTGGTGGGCTGCAGTCCATGGGGCCGCTAAGAGCTGGACATGACTGAACGACTTCACTTTCACTTTCATGCATTGGAGACTTCACTTCACTTTCACTTTCATGCATTGGAGACTTCACTTCACTTTCATGCATTGGAGAAGGAAACAGCAACCCACTCCAGTGTTCTTGCCTGGAGAATCCCAGGGAAGGGGAAGCCTGGTGGGCTGCCATCTATGGAGTCACACAAAGTCAGACACAACTGAAGCGACTTAGCAGCAGCAGCAGCAGTACTCCCTGTTCATAATTTCTAACCTTTTTGAAAGACTATGATTATTGCTTATTCATATGTTTTATCCCATCTATATGTGACTATGTTAAAAATTACCAAATATATACTTACAATTATACATAAGTATTATGTATTCCATATGAACATGAAATATGTTTAAAAAAAGTATATAAATTAGAAGAAAGAATGGGAATAATCTGATATAGGGATTAAGGCATAGTTATAAAATACACAAATTAAGTTTCTGTGTGGTCTATACTATGATAATATTGTCCCTGGAAATGGTTTTGTAAGTTTGTAATTTTAGTTCTAAAAGTGAAGACTGGCCTTGGCATTAATGACAGCAGGAGTTTGTGAGACTGTTAATTGCAGTTATAACAAAAGTTAAGCTTAGTTCTGTTGATTCGTTTTGCCCAATCAAAGCTTGATAACAGGTGAATACATTAAGAGCAATAAGTAGTCTCAATTTCTTATTGCTGATTGCAGTGATATTTTAAAGGTTCAAATCAATAATTAGGATAATTAAGTCATTCAGTGTCAACCCTCTATTCAGACATTTAAAACTTTTAAATAAATAGCTGGAATACATCCATATGACATTTAGTTATTCTGAGATGTTTTGCTCTATACATGATTACATACAAAGGAGGACTAATGTATTTACAAATACACTGAAGTATAAGAATTTGCAGTAGTTCTTAAAGTTAACTTCTGAAGAGGTAGAATAAGACATTGTTTAACTTGGATGCACAAAACTCTAACATTTCCATTTTCACGAAACATGTTCACTCATTCCATCGCCATTCAGAGAATTGGAGACAGCTGATAGGACCCCCCATGGTGTACTTGATCCATCTGTTCATCCATCAACCCTATGGTAAATATGCAAAGTGAGAGGTCTGCCTTAGGTCATGAAACCAAAGGCAAAATTCAGTCACGGCAATTTAAAAAAGAAAAAGAAAAAGCCAACATACTTTTTGTTAGGCTAAATCTGTACCAAAGTTATTTTGTTGCCAATATAAAATTATCCAACTAAAATCTGAATGATGGGTCTCAAACAACTATGTCAAATCCTATTTTACATTTAACAAGAATTTAACTGACAAGAAAAGAACTCAATTCAGTTCAGTTCAGTTCAGTCACTCAGTCATTTCTGACTCTTTGAGACCCCATGAATCGCAGCACGCCAGGCCTCCCTGTCCATCACCAACTCCCGGAGTTCACTCAAACTCACGTCCATTGAGTCAGTGATGCCATCCAGCCATCTCATCCGCTGTCATCCCCTTCTCCTCCTGCCCCCAATCCCTCCCAGCATCAGAGTCTTTTCTAATGAGTCAACTCTTCACATGAGGTGGCCAAAGGACTGGAGTTTCAGCTTTAGCATCATTCCTTCCAAAGAAATCCCAGGGCTGATCTCCTTCAGAATGGACTGGTTGGATCTCCTTGCAGTCCAAGGGACTCTCAAGAATCTTCTCCAATTCCACAGTTCAAAAGCATCCATTCTTCGGCGCTCAGCCTTCTTCACAGTCCAACTCTCACATCCATATACAACCACTGGAAAAACCATAACCTTGACTAGACGGACATTTGTTGGCAAAGTCATGTCTCTGCTTTTCAATATGCTATCTAGGTTGGTCATAACTTTTCTTCCAAGGGGTAAGCATATTTTAATTTCATGGCTGCAGTCACCATCTGCAGTGGTTTTGGAGCCCCCCAAAATAAAGTGTGACACTGTTTCCACTGTTTCCCTATCTATTTCCCATGAAGTGATGGGACCAGAGGCCATGATCTTCGTTTGCTGAATGTTGAGCTTTAAGCCAACTTTTTCACTCTTCTCTTTCACTTTCATCAAGAGGCTCTTTAGTTCCTCTTCACTTTCTGCCATAAGGGATATAGTAAAATGTTTGTAAGAATAGTATTTACATTTTTTTATAGATAACTTGTAAGGACTCTGTAATTATATACATTTTTAGGTGTGGGAAGGGGGCTTCACACTGTATTCTGGATATGATGGTGGTAGTTTAGTCACTAAGTTGTGACCAACTGTTGTGACACCATGGAGAGTAGCTTGCCAGGCTCCTCTGTCCATGAAATTTCCCAGGCGAGAATATTGGAGTGGGTTACCATTTCCTTCTCCAGAGGATCCTCCCAACCCAGGGATTAAACTTGTGTCTCCTGCATTACAAGTGGTCTCCTGCATTGGAGGCAGATTCTTTACCACTGAGCCAGCATGTATAATGGTAAATTATAACAGTCCTCCACAAGTGGTCCATATGGTGTCTCCTTGTAACAGAACACCTTGATATCCTTAGTCCTTGATAGAAAATAATCTACATATTGAAACATGAAATTCTGCATGTTAAATTGTCAAAAATCTCTACCATCTACCTAAGTGATTAGACAAGGTTAAAAGTGTATTTATATAAAGCAAATACTTGTCTTGCAATATATTAAGCAAAAAGCATAGTCATGTTTTACCTTAATATACAGTGTTATACTTATTGAAGTCTATATGATATAAGTAACCTTGAATTCTAACTTCTATACCCATTTATTAATAGTATTTTTCTTACTCATTTATTCCTTCAACAAATATTATGATACATTAATTATGGATGTCATTTTAAAATATTAGGAATACTACAAAAAATGAGTTGCCCTCAAGTTTCTCATGGGAGAGACAGATAAGTAAGTATGTAATTAAAGTGCAATCTCATAAGAACTATTACAAACCTTACTTCAAGAGGATGAAGCGACCCATAGACAGGGTATATAATCTACAAAAACGTTATAGTGAAGTGATCTCTAAGATGAGACTAAAAAATTAGTAGAATCAATGAGAGAAGGACAGAACATTCTATGTAGAAGGAATTGAATATGTAAAATTCCAGAGGAGTTGATGGGTATGGCATCTTCAAGGAACCATAATGTTTTAAATATGGAGAGGACAGATTACAAATTGTGGTGGTGTAAGAATGATACTGTAATGGTCATAACAAGAGAGAAATTTAGTAGCTCTGGATTCAATTTAAGTCAGAGAGAATCACTACTTGACCAAAACAGTGAAAATAAGAATAAGAAGAAATGAAGTTAAGCAAAATCAGTTAATGATTTTCTAGAATACTGAATGGAGTTTTGCACATAGTAATTTGAAATAAATAAAAAAACAATCATCAAATCAATAATACACAGAAAAATGTATGTAGAGGTCTGGTAAGCAGTGATTAGTCTCTTGGGAATGAATTCTGGAACACAGAAAAGATTTCTGGAAAACAATTACATATGACTGTGGGAGAGGAATGATTTTACATTCTTCTTTTAACATTTTTTCTTATTTTTGAGCAGCCAGTGCTCAATGTTTTATGGAGGTGTATGACGTTCAATCAAAGATAAAGATGAGTCACTTATTAACATTTTTAGATGCCATCTAATTCTCAGTCAGAAAATGGAAAGGGTTCATGGCAGACAGAAAAGTTTATAGGCAAAATATAATGAATAAGAGGTAATCTCTCTCAATTACTGGCATGGCAGTAAAAAATTGTTATATTTTTTTTGTGGGTGAAGGAAAACCATTATTATAGATTGGAACCTGGTGGCTACAGTCCATGGGGTCACAAAGAGTAGGACATGACTTAGCGACCAAACAGCAAACAGATCCCAGAGAGATCACTTTTCCCTTCTGCCATATGAGGACACAACAAAAAGACTGCTCTCTATGAACCAGGAAATGGGCTCTCATCAGACATTAAATTTTCTGGCCTCTTGTATCTTGGACTTTCCAGTCTCCAGAATTGTGAGAGAGAGAAAAAAAATCCCATGTTTATAAGCCACCCAGTGCGTTGTATATTGTTACAGAAGTCATAATGGATTAAGGTAGTCATTATGACTATTTTAAGGAGAACATACATTTGTGTGTATCTGTGTATGTTTGGAAGAGGGGTGGCTTACAAGGTGAGGAAACATGAAGCCAGCTTCATGATTTATGTTCAGGAGGTAGCTGGGTAAATATGTTTGTTCATCTGTATCCAGAAAAGATATATGCTCAATTTCCTGATCAAAATCTGAAAGAACTAGCAGACGCAGAGGAGAGAAACAGCTGTGTGGCATATTTAGAAAAAGTCTTAGCTTCACAGAAATTTCCAAGACCTAAGATGGCACAGGAAAGAATAATTGTAGTGCTTTTGCAGTAACACAGAAACAAAGTAGTAGTGGAAGGGTCTTTGAAATGTGCAGTGAAACATTTGAAGTCCAAAATACAGATGAAACTAAGAGAAAAGGAAGGGCTGCCGAGTAAAATAGATTGATGTCTTCTACAATGGCCAAGTTTCTGCTCAAAAAAAAATTAAGAAATATTAATATATATTTGCATTTTGTTGTTGTTTAGTCATTAAGTTGTGTCGACTCTTGCAACCCCATGGACCACAGCCTGCCAGGCTCCTCTGTCTATGGAATTCTCCAGGTAAGAATACAGGAGTGGGATGCCATTTCCTTCTTCAGAGGATCTTCCTGACCTAGGGACTGAACTCATGTCTCCTGCATTGGCAGGTGGAGTCTTTACCACTAAGCCACCAGGGAAGCCCATATAGTTGAATATACATAGTCAATTTTATATAGTATATACAGTTATAATTATTTTAAATGAAAATACGATTTGCATAAAAATAAAATATATCAACCTTAACTGGTAATTCATTGAATTTTGAAAATTGAAAAAATCCTTGTAACCTGCACACCACACAGGGTACAGAAAACATCTATCATCTCAGAGAAACTCGTTATTATACCCTCCCATTCAAATCCCTCTTCCATTCCAAAACAAACCATAGATTTGTTGTGCTTTTATTGTATTTCATATGATGTTCTGGCTTCATTTAGTATTTTTGAGATTTGATATACTATTGTGTTTATCTGCAGTTCCTTTTTTAAATGTTGGGTACTATTCTATT
>NW_020867412.1:0-37914 GCF_003369695.1 Bos indicus x Bos taurus | reverse complement strand
CAAGGCTGCTGTGGAAAGTCGTTGCAGGCTGTGTACTACCCAACTTTAGGGGGCGCCATTCAAATCAAAGATGTTATAGATGCTCACATTGACTATGATACTGTTCCAACAGAGAGAAGGAAAGTTGGGGAAAAGGTGTTTTTCTAATTTATACAAAAGTTGAAGGCAACTAGGGCTCTAAATCAGGGCAGATTTATGGAAAAAGATGAGAAATATAGCAAAGAAAAAAAAAGTTATTAGACTTTTATTCACAGCCAATTAATCTAGAAGGCAATTTATGAGAATACACCCCAATTTATATTTAGAGCAAAAAGAAAATCAGTAAATTCTACATATTATAGGTGTCTCATCAGATAACACTGTGAGTATAGAAACTTCAGACAGCAGGCCTGATTTTCAAAGAATTAGGTTTAATTAGAAAATAAATCTACAAAACTTCAAGCATCAAGCAATTTAGGAAAAGATGAATTTTTTTCTACCTTATTTCACAGGTGACTGAGAGATCTAAAGATTCTAGGTCATTCTAGGTCTAAGAATTTGCCCAAAGTATTATTTTCATTTTTCCCTAGCTCTTTTTGAGACTATTCTCATACTCAGTACTTCCTCAATTTATATCACAGTGAAAGATGAATCAGTTCTAAGGAGCAAAGGTTTAAAATATTTTACTTAGCTTGGATGGGATTTGATTGAACTCAAGCTTGACTAACAGGAGTTTGAAGTTAAAAACTGAGTGCAGTTATACGTCAGTAAACCAAGGAGAGCCCAAAGGAACCGGAAGTGAGAGTATCAAAGAAGTAAAAATAATGCGTTCTGCATGTTGAATGCAACAGTAAATAAATGCAACAAAATAGCAACCATTATGCATTTTTCCAAAATTCTATAAAATTCCTATTTTCTAATTTTATTTCCAATCAGTTTCTTATATTGCATGGAAAGAATTGCAGGTGTTTCTCAAAGAATTTGTAATAGCTCTCTCTTTTTTTTTTATAACTACGTAAATAAAAATTAATCTCTGGCTTCAGTTGTTCAACAAAACCTCTTGGTGAGGTCCCTCAAGCAAAATCTACTATCTTTCTCTTTCTTTTCAAAGTCTTGATGTTGTTCTAACAGTACTGGCCACCTTCTCATCTTGGGTCCTCTTGATTTCTAAGCGTATGTGCACCTTTCACCATCCTCTCACTTATTTCTCCTTTTGTTCACACTTTTCTGGACTCTGCTATTTCCCCATCTTATATTTGCAAAAATATGTGTACATATTTTGGCATGTGCTTTCTGAGCATCTTTATATTGACATTTCTCCAGGTTTCTTTTTTGAACTCTTTTCCCGTCCCTACATTGTTGGTCATATCACTGTATTGTTTTGCTTGACTGGCCTACATCAGTTTACCATCCATCTCATGTTTCTTTCCCTTAAATATTTAAAGTCCACTCTTGACATCTTTTCATTCTATAGTCACAGAGCCTCCAGCTTGCTGCCTTTAGCAACCCATTTGCTAATTTCCTTGTCTTTAGTCTATCTTCACCTGAACAGCTGCATTCACACAAAGAATATCATTTTCTTTTCTTCTAGTAACTTCCAATAAACTGTCACATCAAATTTATGTATCCTCTCAAGCAATTCTGGTCTTTCCATGGCCCTCTTCCCTCTAATCTCACTGCCCTCTGCTCTCTGTAAGGAATTATATAACATGGTTCACCCAAATATTCTTGCTTTGTTCCTGTTACTCTAGAGCAATTATTAATTATGTCTTCTTACTCTCTGGTGATTGCAGCCATGAAATTAAAAGACGCTTACTCCTTGGAAGGAACGTTATTCCAACCTAGATAGCATATTCAAAAGCAGAGACATTACTTTGCCAAAAAGGTCTGTCTAGTCAAGGCTATGGTTTTTCCAGTGATCATGTATGGATGTGAGAGTTGGACTATAAAGAAAGTTGAGCGCCGAAGAATTGATGCTTTTGAACTGTGGTGTCGGAGAAGACTCTTGAGAGTCCCTTGGACTGCAAGGAGATCCAACCAGTCCATCCTAAAGGAGATCATTGGATGTTGATCTGGAGATGAACTGGGTGTTCATTGGAGGAACTGATGTTGAAGCTGAAACTCCAATACTTTGGGCACCTGATGTGAAGAGCTGTCTCATTTGAAGAGACCCTGATGCTGGGAAGATTGAGGGGCGGGAGGAGAAGGGGATGACAGGAGGATGAGATGGTTGGATGCCATCACCGATTCAATGGACATGGGTTGGGTGGACCTCCAGGAGTTGGTGATGGACAAGGAGGCCTGGAGTGCTGTGCTCATGGGGTTGCAAAGAGTCCAGACATCGACTGAGTGCTGAACTGAACTAACTCAAAATTGTCCTCTTTAGCTATTAAATTATAAGGTTATCCTATCTAATGGGCCTTGGTCATGACTGTGTCTACTACACAATATCACTTTGCAATTCTCTGTAATTTGAGTTGTCCTATGGCTTTTCAGTAATGATATATAAGTCTTTGTTGAAGTTTTTTTTTCCACCTCATGTTCTTATCATGACTCACATTTATCAAAATGCGCTCAAGATTGCATGCAGTAAAGACTTTTCATTCTCTCTTCTAGATTCTCCCCAGAAAACCCTTAATATATTTCATCTCCTATTTGTTGTTATTGTTCAGTTGCTTAGTCATGTCTGGCTGTGCAACCCCATGGACTGCAGCACACCAGGCTTCACCGTCCTTCACTATCTCCCAGAGTTTGCTCAAACTCATGTCCATTGAGTCAGTGATGGCATCCAAACATCTCGTCTTCTGTCATCCCCTTCTCCTGCCCTCAATCTTTCCCAGCATCAGGGGCTTTTCCAATGAGTTGGCTCTTTGGCCAAAATATTGGAGCTTCAAGTCAGCATCAGTCCTATATTCCAATTCATTAAGGCTTCACCCCTCATGTTCACAGAGAATGCCTGGAAGTTCTACTTTCTATTCTGATTAATGTGGCTATGTAGAACCAGGATCCATTTGTTTGGTATCATCTAGTGTTTTGTTCTTCACAACCAAGATAATCAACGATGGTGTGATCACTCACCTAGAGCCAGACATCCTGGAATGTGAAGTCAAGTGGGCCTTAGAAGCATCACTACGAACAAAGCTAGTGGAGGTGATGGAATTCCAGTTGAGCTACTTCAAATCCTGAAAGATGATGCTGTGAACATGCTGCACTTAATATGCCAGCAAATTTGGAAAACTCAGCAGTGGCCACAGGACTGGAAAAGGTTAGTTTTCATTCCAATCCCAAAGAAAGGCAATGCCAAAGAATGCTCAAACTACCGCACAATTGCACTCATCTGACACACTAGTAAAGTAATGCTCAAAATTCTCCAAGCCAGGCTTCAGCAATACATGAACCGTGAACTTGCAGATGTTCAAGCTGGTTTTTAGAAAAGGCAGAGGAACCAGAGATCAAATTGCCAACATCTGTTGGATCATGGAAAAAGCAGAGAGTTCCAGAAAAACATCTATTTCTGCTTTATTGACTATGCCAAAGCCTTTGACTGTGTGGATCATAATAAACTGGAAAATTCTGAAAGAATTGGGAATACCGGACCATCTGACCTGCCTCTTGAGAAACCTATATGCATGCAGGTCAGGAAGCAACAGTTAGAACTGGACATGGAACAACAGACTGGTTCCAAATAGGAAAAGGAGTACATCAAGGCTGTATATTGTCACCCTGTTTATTTAACTTATATGCAGAGTACATCATGAGAAACGCTGGGCTGGAAGAAAATAAGCTGGAATCAAGATGGCTGGGAGAAATATCAGTAACCTCAGATATGCAGGTGACACCACCCTTATGGCAGAAAGTGAAGAGGAACTAAAAGCCTCTTGATGAAAGTGAAAGAGGAGAGTGAAAAAGTTGGCTTTAAAGCTCAACATTCAGAAAACGAAGATCATGGCATCCAGTCCCATCACTTTATGGGAAATAGATGGGGAAACTGAAAACAGTGGCAGACTTTATTTTTTTGGGCTCCAAAATCACTGCAGATGGTGATTGCAGCCATGAGATTAAAAGACGCTTATTCCTTTAAAGGAAAGTTATGATCAACCTAGATAGTGTATTAAAATGCAGAGACATTACTTTGCCAACAAAGGTCCGTCTAGTCAAGGATATGGTTTTTCCAGTAGTCATGTATGGATCTGAGAGTTGGACTATAAAGAAAGCTGAGTGCTGAAGAATTGATGCTTCTGAACTGTGGTGTTGGAGAAGACTCTTGAGAGTCCCTTGGACTGCAAGGAGGTCCAACCAGTCCATTCTAAAGGAGATCAGCCCTGGGATTTCTTTGGAAGGAATGATGCTAAAGCTGAAACTTCAGTACTTTGGCCATCTCATGTGAAGAGTTGACTCATTGGAAAAGACTCTGATGCTGGGAGGGATTGGGGGCAGGAAGAGAAGGGGACGACAGAGGATGAGATGGCTGGATGGCATCACCGACTCTATGGACATGAGTTTGTGTAAACTCTTGGAGTTGGTGATGGACAGGGAGGCCTGGCGTGCTGTGATTCATGTGGTCGCAAAGAGTCAGACATGACTGACTGACTGAACTGAACTGAACTGAACTGAATGGTACAAATATTTACGGGTCATTTTCGATCCATATCTTAATTTGTAATGTTACCTGGCATATTTCTGTATGAAATAATATAGATTATATTTCTATAATTATTATATTATAGATCTGAGCTCTCTTATTTCATTTCCTCTGGAAAGGAATTCTGCATCTTTTATAATATCCCACCTAGAAAGATTTTACAAAGAAAACTGCAGTTTTTCCATTTCTAATAAATAAAGAATGTTAAAGTTTTTACTTATACAAGTGGTCCCTGACTTAACTATGGTCTGACTTTACAATGGTGTAAATGTTATTTGCATTCAGTAGAAATTATACTTCAAATTTTGAAATTTTGATCTTTTCCTGATTAGTGATATGCACTAGATATTCTTACAATATTGGGCAATAGCAGTGAGCTGCTGCTGCCAGTCAGCCACATAATCAAGAGGGTGAGCAACCCACACACTTACAACCATTCTGAACCCATATAGTCATTCTGTTTTTTTACTTTCGGTACAGTATTAAACACATTACATGAGATATTTAACACTTTATTATAAAATAGGCTTTGTGTTAGATGATTATTGCCCAGCTATAGGCTAATTAATGTAAGTGTTCTGAGCATGTTTAAGGTAGGCTAGGCTAAGCAATGATGTTGGGCTAATTAGATGGATTAAATGCATTTTTGATTTATGATATTTTCAGCTTGTGATAAGTTTATCAGAACCTAACCTCTTTGTAAGTGGAGGAAGACCTGTACAAAATTTAGGGATTTTAGCATGTTTAATTTTTGCACATTGATCTAAGGTCAAAGATGATCTGGAAGTGTTCTTGCTTCCCTCTTGGGTTCTTGCCTTTAAAAAACAGCATGTTGGCAAGTATTCAGGTAGGATCATACAGATTTATCATTATCTACAAAGTGTTTCAGTGGAATTCAGGACAAATGTTAGTCAGTATTAGGGAGAGACAGACGACAGAAATCAAGTTTCTGTCTCTTTTCTTGTTCCTAAAGGAATGTTGGGCTTTATCAGAGTTGCTGAAAGAAAACAGCTGAGAATTGAGCACAATGAATGAATTTCCCTACGTCCTTCAATAAATGGTAGTTGGTGAAAAGGAATGTAAACATTCTTACAGTAAAAGAAGTTCAAAAAGAACCCTAAATCCTTAAAATTAATAAACCAGTAAACCAAAACTTAAAATTGTGCAACTATTTGCATCACGATAAGCAAAGAATTTCAGGTATCTTTTTGAAGAACAACAGTGTATTAAAAACTAAAACAGTGTTAAATACTATACAATAGAAAAAATATTGAAGGCACCAAATAAAAGAAAGTAAATATAAGCTTCTGTTGACAGAGAGTGATTTTAAGAGTGATGATTCAAGTTGTTGACTTCCTTTCTTTCCTGACCCCTTACCCAGAACTTACCCATTTTTTCCTTAAGCTTATCTTGTACCTTTCACCTTTCCCTGTTACCAGGGCATTTCAGAAAGCTTCCTTTACTGTTACTTATTCCTTACATGCTGCAGCTGTGGTTACATGTTTTTCAGTTGTTAGCACCTTGCACTGATCTCTTAGCATCCCACTTCTGTTTTTTGTTTATTTTTAAAATAAAGTTACCCTTCACTTTACTAAGACGATATTACTGATTAGCCAGCAATATTAGATATTTCAGGTTGTTTTCTGAAAGTGATGATGGATTTATATTGCCCACTTGTATTTTTCCAACATGGTTCCCTGGCAACTATGGGCATTCATTTAAGTAAGGGTTTTTCATGGTAGGGGTTGCAGTTTAGGGTCATAAATAGAACTGTGCCTCTTATATTATTCTGTGTATCAAAATTATGTAGGGAACTTAAAATCTTGAATCTAGGTCATATCATATACCAATTAAATTCAAATTTCTGGGTGAAGGAACTTGAGATCTGGTTCTTGTTTAATCTATGTTCATGAGGGACTTGGGTGTGTAATTTTGTTTTCTTATCTTTTTTTTTTAAAAGAACAGCCTTTTTGGTTATCTTTAACAAACAATGAGTTTTACCATATATGTTCACCTGTGAAACCATCACTACAGTCAAGATAATGAATATAATCCTATGATTCCTCACGCACTGGTGTAAACTCTTCCTTCTCCTGCCCCTCCCCTGCCATTCCCAGGCACCTGCCAGTCTGCTTTCTGTCACTATAGTATGCATTTTCTGTAATTCTGTAGAATAGAATCATACAGTACATACTCTGTAAGGTCTGGTTTTTTTAATTTTTTACCAGAGAGAAATCGTATGTATCAATGGCTTCTTTTCTTTTTTTTTAATTGCTGATTAGTACTCCATTGTATGGAAAAACCATAATTTGCTTATCAGTTCATGTATTGATGGGCATCTGAGTTGTAGCTATTACAACAAAGCTCCTATAAACATTCGTGTACAAGTCTTTGTGTAGAAGTAGGCTCTCATTTTTCTTGTATAAATGTCTAAGAGTAAATTGATTGGATCATATGATAGCAGATGTTTTTTAAGAATCTGACAAACTGTTTTTCAAAATGGCTGTATCATTTTGCATTTGTACTAGCAGTATAAGATTTCTAGTTCCTTCACATCCTTGCTAACAATTGATATGGTCACTCTTTTTAAATTTTTACTCATTTCTAATTGATCAATAGTGATGTCCCATTGTGGTTTTAATTTGTGCTTCCCTGGTGGCTCAGACAGTAAAGAATCTGCCTGCAATGCAGGAGACCCAGGTTTGAGTCCTGGGTCAGAAAGATCCCTGGAGAAAGCAATGGCAATCCACTCCAGTATTCTTGCCCGGAGAATCCCATGGACAGTGAAGCCTAGTGGACCACAGTCTGTGGTGTCACAAAGAGTCGGACACAACTGAGCTACTAAAAACACAGTGACTAATGATGTCAAGCATATTTTCATGTGCTTATTTGCTAATTATACATATATACTATTTCAACTTTTAGAAAATAAGGTAATTTTTCCATTTATTATTGAGTAGTAAGGATTTTTAAATGTGTTATAGATAAAAGTCTACTCTGAGGACTTGCCTTTTCAAATTTTTAACAGTATATTTTGAAGAACAGTTTTTAATTTTTATGAAGTCCATTTTATTGACTTTTCCTTTTGCGGTTTGTGCTTTTGCCAGATTCAAGGTCATTAAGATTTTCCTCGATATTCTAGTAGTTGCATAGTTTTAGCTCTTATATTTAGGTCTATAATTCATTTTTAATTAGTTGTGAGAAAAGGGTCAAGTTTTATTTATTTTTCCATATGGACATCTAATTGTGCCAAAGCCATTTGCTGAGAAAATTATCCTTTCCCCAGTTGGATTATCTTGGCATCTTTATTGAAAACAAACTGACTATATATGTGTGCATCTATTTCTGGACTCTATTCTGTTACACTGATCTATTTGCTTATTTTTATGTCAATTCCACACTGTTTTGATTACTATACTAAGACTAAATCTGGAAGTATAATTCCTCTATATTTATTCTTTTTTCAAAGATTTTTGACGATTCTGAGTCTTTTGAATTTTCATTGAAATCTGAGAGATTCTCAAATTTTACCAAGGAGGGAGGGAGCCTATTTTTATGGCATTATGTTGAACATATAGATCAAATTAAGATTTATGTTAGCTCTATTTGTTTTTTGGTAGATTCCATAGGATTTTCTATGTAGAAATTGTGTTCTCTTTGAATAGATAGTTTTACTTATTTCCATATTCTCCCAATATTGTTGCCTTTGTCTCTTTTTTCTTTTCTTATCACACTAGCAAGAATCTCAGGACAATGTTAAGTAGAAATAATGAGAGTAGACATCCTTGTCTTACTCCTCATCTCAGAGGAAAAGCTTTTTGTCTTTTACCATTTAAACATGATATTAACTGTTGTTTTTTTTTGTAGATGCATTATCTACAAAAAAAGGGAAAGTTTTCATTTAAAAATACTTTCCCTTTTGATATTTCTTTTGTATCATGGGTTATTTAGATGTATATTTGATTTCCAAATATTTGGGGATTTTCCAGATATTTTTGCTCTTAGTGGTTTCTCAGTTAATTACACTGTGGACATAAAACAGATTTTGTATGATTTGAATCCCTTTAAATTTATCTAGACTTACTTTATATAATCTGTGTTAGTAAGTGGTCCATGGACACTTAAAAAAAAAGAGAAGTGAACATATTCTGTGTTCAAGAATCTATGAGTGAGGGAACTAGGCATCAGTGTTTTTTCTTTAATGCTTTCCAGATGATTTTAATGTATAGCCAACTTTGAGAACAGATTAGACCAGGGGTTCTCAAATTTAGTATGTGTCAAAAATCACTAAAGTGACTGGCTAAAACACAGATGCTGAGTAATACAGAATTTCTGATCCAGTACTTCTGAAATAGAGTCCAAGAATTTGCATATCTAAAAATTTCCCCGGTGATACTGCTAATACTATTCTACAACAACATTTTAGGAATGACCGGACTAGATTCTTGATATTCAAAGTATAGACCGGAGACCAGCAACATAAGCATCATCAGTGTGCTTATTAGCAATGTTGAATCTCTGGTCCACTCTATATCTACTAATAGAAATTTGCATTTTGGTGAAATCCTCTGGTTATTCTTTTACACATTAAGTTTATGACTCAATGGACTAAGACACTGCTTCTTATTCTGATTCAGTAGGTTTCATCATGGGGCCTGAGATTCGGCATTGCTAATACGCACCCAGGAGATGTCAGTGTTGTTGGTCTGTAAGTCACACTTTGTGTGTGTGTGTGTTAGTTGCTTAGTCATGTCTGACTCTTTGCAACCCCGTAGACTGTAGCCCACCAGGCCCCTCTGTCCATGGGATTCTCCAGGCAAGAACACTAGAGTGGGTTGCCATTTCCTTCTCCAAAAGGAACTATAGAAAGAAAGAAAGTAAAGCCACTTAGTTGTGCCCGACTCTTTGTGACCCCATGGACTGTAGCCTACCAGGCTCCTCCATCCATGGAATTTTACAGGCAGGAGTACTGGAGTGGGTTGCTATTTCCTTCTCCAAGTCATACTTTAAGTAGTGTTAAATAAAAATCCAACTGAGTGAATTTTAAAGATCTCATTGGCTTTGTTGAACAAGGTATGGATTGGTCAGCATCCCATCTAGTGAGTAGAAAAGAGTTCTGCCACACTGTAGAAAAGAAAAGTCTCTTAAAGGTGGAAAAAGGGGTGGCAAAAAGACATTATTACCAAAGAACACATTGTTTCAGTGGCATTCTGGCAAAAATGAAAAACCTTAATCTAATAATCATAAAACAAAATGCTCCCAGATTGAGGAACATGCTACAAACCAACTGGTCAGTATTTCCTAAAAGTGTTAAGGTCATGAAAGACAAGGAAAGAATGGGAACTGTCACAGATTAGAGCCGAGGCTGAGGAGACACGACCGCTAAATACAATGTGGGATCCTAGACTGGATCCTGCAACACACAAAAATGGACATTACTGTAAAATTACTGGTAAATCTGATTCATATCCGTAGTTGGGTTGAAGGTTTTGTACCAATATTCATTTCTTAGTTTTGAAAATTATACTACAGTCTTGTAAGATGCTAACATTAGGGAAGGCTGTCCTACTTTTGCAACTTTTATGTAAGTCTAAATTTATTTCAAAATGAAAAGTTTAAAAAGTGTTTTAGGGACTTCCCTGTTGGTCCATATACAGGCTAAATGGGACAGGAAAATGGGGTATGCTATTTTTCTGGGTGGAAAGTGAGTTTTTGAAACGCCCAAACTCTTAGATGAATTTGTGATCTTTCCACTGGAACTTCTAATCTAAGAGTTAGTCAAGTTCTTCTGGTCTTCCTGGGAAAAAGATAATGCAAGGCAAGATAACTTCAGAGCAATGGAAAAACAATAATGATTTATGTATTGCAAAAGAGATAGAAAAGGATTTAATTGACCTCTGCATTGTCAGGAGCCTGATGACTCATTATCTTATAGTTAACAGAATGGAACTCTTTTTGGAAAATTTGTTTGAATGGATGTGTCAAAATACTAATCAAGCCATACCTTAGAACCAAATTCATTAGTTAAATTATTTGTAGAGACATCTCAGTCTCAGTGAAATGGCATCAAAACCATTTTAAAATCTTTAAATTTCATCTATGCCATCCAGGTGAAAATAGTCAAACTATATGTGGACAGCGCCCCTCCCCCATCCCCACCAAACAAAACCTAAACCAAAAATGTTGGCTTTAAACTAAATAACTAAATATTGTATTTTCAAATGCTTTTCAGGTCAAAGATTTTAAAGGGGAATGGAATTTCAGAAGTTTTCTTTTGCATGGTAGGCAGTTAGTATACAAAGAGGTAGATAGATTTTTTTCATTGTAATAGATGAATTGAATGTGGAAGTTTTAGGCATGTCCTCAAATTTTTCGACATTCTTCCCATGGAGATGTGAGATCCATGTCCTCTGCTGTGGAATCGGGGCTATCCATAGTAACTAGATTGTAAGCAACAGATTAGGGCTTCCCAGTGGTAAAGAATCTGCCTGCCAATGCAGGATGCTGCTGCTGCTAAGTCGCTTCAGTCACGTCCAACTCTGTGTGACCCCATAAACGGCAGCCCACCAGGTTCCCCCGTCCCTGGGATTCTCCAGGCAAGAACACTGGAGTGGGTTGCCATTTCCTTCTCCAATGCATGAAAGTGAAAAGTGAAAAGTGAAAGTGAAGTCGCTCAGTTGTGTCCGACTCCTAGCGACCCCATGGACTGCAGCCTACCAGGCTCCTCCGTCCATGGGATTTTCCAGGCAAGAGTACTGGAGTGGGGTGCCATTGCCTTCTCCGGCCAATGCAGGATACCCGTGTTCTATTCCTGGGTTGTGAAGATCCTCTGGAGAAGGAAATGGGTACCCACTCTAGTATTCTTGCTTGGGAAATCCCATGGACAGAGGAGCCTGGAGGGCCACAGTCCATGGAGATGCTAAGAGCTGGATACGACTGAGCATGCGTGCAAACAGTTGATTATGGTGGAGGTAACACTGGGGAACTTCTGAAGTTTGTTCAGAAAAAAGTCATGCAACTTCTTCCAATTTTCCTTGGGAAACTCACTCCAGGGGAAGTAGCTGCCATGTAATCCAACCCTGAGGCTGTCATGGAGGAGAGGCTATGTGCTGGCACTCTGATTGGCCCCGGCTCAATGCCCAGCAGCAGCCAGCTTCAGTTGCCAGCCCTGTGAGGAAGACATGTTGGATGGCCAGCCCTGTAGAGCCTTTCATTGATCCCGTCCCAGCTCACACCTCATTGTCACCTCCTGAGAGACCTCAACTGAGAACATTCTAGACACGCCCTTCCTACATCACTGATCCACAAAATACTACCCTCAATAAAGCAGTTATTTTAAGGTGATAAGTTTTGTAATGATTTCTGACACAGCACATGTAACTAGAAAAGTACGAGCACATTTATATGAAATCACTGATTTATTTATTCATTTATGTATTTCTGGAACAGATTTGTAAATTTGAAGGTCTTTACCAGTTAGAATCACACACAGTCCAAAAAAATGATTTACAGTACTGTCCGGGTTTTGTCCAATTTTAATTGTGTATTCTATATTTTCCATGCATTTATCTGAAAGTAGTCACTGATTAATTGTATTCTTAGTGGGGAGGATTCATGGTTTATGCTCAGAAGGGCAGCTGTTGCCAGGAAGGAAACAGGTTTCAACAGGCTGAAGACATAGGCCCCACTTTTTCTGGCTCCAGCCACCTGTTTCAACTGAGCTAAAATAGCCTGTATGCAGAGATTTTGGAAGTAGTCATTAGGAAAGAAAATAAACTATACTCATTTTGAAAACTCAATTTTATGGAGAGGAAAAAATTTGAAGGCCCAATTTAGGGTATAGATATGAAAGCAATTTACAAATGATTTAGGATTTCTTAGTGGAGAATTTCTTATCCAAATGGCAAAACATTTGGCACTGCTGATTGCAGCAAGAATATGAAGCTGCTTTGAGTGAGGAGCTTGGTGAGGGCTTATGATGTTGCATTGTTGAAAGTGATGTAGTCTGAGTGAGTCAGTATGCATATAGGGCTTATACAGCTTCGGTTCTCAGAGAGTAAGTCCTCTAAGCAAGGCACAGGATACAGTACTTCACACAAAATCAAATAAATTCACTGTTGTATGAAAACGTATCCATAACTAAGTTATTATAACTGTTATACCCTATGAATTTAGGAACCGTACTAATTTCCTGAAATTTTCAAACTCCTGCCTTTGTTATTTGTCCTTTTTTTTTTCCCTTTAATTAAACTATTAGAAGCAGTAAATTATAAAGGTGAGAATCTGAGAAAGGAGAAGGAAGAGAGAAACTCAGGCATTTGCCTAAGAAAGAGAAAAAAATAAGGTGTGAGATAATATCAATTTAATTTTTAGTTAACAGATAAATGTTCTGAGGAGAATGTTAGTACTTTATATTATAAGATTTTATATTATAGTACTTCATATTATAAGATAGATTTCCTATCTTTTTTTTTGTAATGTTTCAAGTGTTTTGTCTTTCAAATCAGAATTCTTAAAGTTATGTAAATGATTTATTAAACAGGTGGGACCTGACAGGGTATAAAGGAAGAAAAAAACTTTTTTTCTCCTTCTATCTTTGAGAGTTCCCTTCCCAGGAGCCAAAGGCCCCATTGCCTTTGTAGTTGCTTTTAGGTGTTAGACTGTCTTTTTTTTTCCCCCTAGCTATGAACAAGATTAATTTAAAAAATTAAGCTGGCACTCAAGTCAGAGGGGTATCACTCACTTCTCCCTAACTAAGGCCTAACTCAGGCATGGCCTCTGCTTTCCCAGGCATCAGAGGAAAAATAAGCGACCCGCCTCCCCCGGCCCAGGGATTCTTGTGCACTAGTCCAGTTGTCAGTCCTTTTTATGGCAGATGCTCTGTGCTTACTTTTCTGCTGATGCACTGGTGAATTCTTTGGGGAGGCCCCTCTGCGGATGTCCACGCAGCAATTCTCTCACAGGTGAGGCTTCTTCTGGTTCAGTTCTCTGAAGCTTCCTCCTCTCCTGTTTCAGAGGTACACTCTGTGATGTCCTCCACGATATGGCCTGCCCTCTCTACTGGAATCCTTTGAAGATGCCTGGAGCCTGGCTACCTTCTGCAGCTTTCTCTTGGCCTAGAGGAAAACTTAGGAAGTGCAGGTTACCCCCGCGATTGCCCTCTCTCCTCGCCCTCTTTTCTAGTTTCCTCCAGACAGCCTCCCATCCTCAGTCTTCTCTGAGAGGCAGCCATTGGTATCTCTCTTCATATATACCCCCAAAGTTCTGGAGACAGTTGTCAACATGTCAGGTTTTCTCCAGTCCTCTCTCAAGGATAAGCAGCCAAGATTTTGCCTCTGAGCACATACCTAGTTGGAGGCTGAAGTACCCACTGCTTCTTAGAGAAGATAATTTCAGTGTCTAAGAGAGTTGCCCTCAGGGCCTTTTTCTTTTTGGGTGTGCATGTGTGCATGTGTGTACTTGATAGTGAAAGAAACCAGTTTGACCACCTCTTAGTTAAGTTGTGTGGGGATGTTTCTAGAACGTCTTTTGTAAATGCAAGAGGGGATAATAGTCAACTTTGGTCATTAGATTTGACGTTGAACTTCTGAAACAACAGGAAAAGCTTAATTTCATATCTTGTTACATTTGAACTTGGATGTACTCTAGTAGTGATAGATCATGAACAACACACCTGGAGGGCATTACTCAAATTCTTGCAATTATATTATTTCTACATAATTCAAGTCCATAGTGATCTGTACTTCCTTTTCTACGACCCTTTGACTGTTTGAATCCTGTGAGAGGCTTCAGTTTATCACTGTAAGAATATGTACCCCCCCTTTCCTGGTCTTGCACTTCCCTTTTTCCCCTAAATTCCTCCCTCCTTTTTTTCCTTCTTCATCTTCTCCCTTCTACCCTAATCTGTGCCCCATCTCTTTTTTCTCCAGTCTCTCTTTTCCTGATATTTTCTTCCAACAGCCACTGCAGTATTTCACAGTGAGATATAAATTATAAGTAGTTCAGAAAAGAGAAAGCAAGCTAGAGCGAAATATAATACGGAGCTAAGAACAAACCAAGTATAAAAACACATTCCATAAAAGCCTACATAGTACTTACAAAAGGACCATGAATCTGATACTAATTGGCATCCTAGCAGCCAAGAAAAAAACACTGCTTGATCAATTATATAACTTAGAGAGTCCTTGACATAAAAAGAGACTAATTGGACAGAAAAAAACCTTAACTATTGCTGGTAATAAGGACAGACAGGAATTTCTCCTGAGGGTGTAACGTTATGAACAAAAAAACCCAATAAACCACCTCTTAGTAGACACAAGAATATTTTGTGTGGGGCTATTTCATCCAGCAATTCTTGGTGTGAGCAGATGGCATCTTGCCAAAACTCTGGTTGGTAACAACAATTTGATGAGCGCTAGTCACTGCTTAGCCTCTTACAATGTGCTCCGTGGAAAAGTGTGCCTTACAAAGCTCAGGAGAGGAGAGAAGGCAATCAGTGTAGACAGCCTAGTTGGAGGAGAGGCCGACACTTACATCCCCATCTACATGGAATGTAAGCTGACGGAGCCATATTCCTCCCAGAGAGGAAGTGAATACTGCCTAGAAAATTCAGTTCCAGAGAAGATAAATTGTGCTAGCATGTTTTCATATACAGTCTTTAATTAGCATTAGCACACTAGGGCAGTAAACAATTCCCCAAGTCCAGTTGGTCTTCCTGTGGCGCAGAAAGGCCAGGTCCAGCCTAAAGCATACTGCGTGGTAACGTTCTAATTCTGGACCTGAAAGTGGTAGGAATAGACAACTACTGTTGCCCTACATTTGGGTCTAAAGAATATACTTTAAATTTAATAACATCAAGAAGACTTTCCAAGAAGTACTTTTTTCGATGGCAGCTGTTATACAAGAGTCAGTTTCTAAAATATTTTAGATGTTTTGTAAATCTCTGTAGGATGTCCCAGAGACCAGAATTCCTAAGGGCAGCATCTCCATCTGATATTTCAGATATGGTGGTGGTCTCTCTCTTCTTGGTGTTCTTGACCTGTTTCTTAGTCTTGGTTGCAAAAGACATTCTGACTCTTGGGCAGGATTTTTCAATACATCTGTGGAAAGGGACCAGGGTACCTACCCCCACCCCACCCCAATCTGTCATGGACTCATATTTTTATAAGTCCAATGCAAATGACTAGAAAAATGGTCATGCATTTGGATATTGTTGCCACAAAATGTCAAATTATTAAAAACATTTCTAATGTTTACTTTCATTTTCTGTGTTCAGCTCTTTGAGGGTTGGTAACAGTTTGCAGATGGGCTTATAGTATCTGGGCTCTACTTGAAGAAGCACAGCTCTAAGGTATTAATTAACCTGATGCCATTCAAAGTTGAATTCTAGCTGGTGTGTGATCAAGCTGAGATGCTGTTTGGCGTAACATCTTCTGACAGTTTTAACTCACTTTCTGTTCCTTTAGGAGGTATTTTGCTGACTTAGCAGATGAGAAGATGCCAACCAGCCACCTGGGCCAGTGCTGGCAATACAGTGGGTGGGGCTCAGTATTAAATGAAAATACAGGGCTCCTTATTCAGGAATTATTAAGAATTCCAAGACAGAAATGGCAGGGAATTAAGTTGCAGGGTCCTTCTGAGGGTAGCAAGTGGTCTGTGCAATTGCCAAGGTCACACACCTATGATGTTTGACTGGCATACTCAAATTGCTCCTACTAAACTTAATATCTTAGCAAGACACTGTGTGCTTGCACTGCTGGATGCTCTAGGAGGGATCCCTCTGAAGCTCATTCTAGGGTGTCCTCAGGCCCATGTGGCCTCAGTGTTCGAAGATATTGCTGCTGTTAACAGAGTTGTCCCTTGACATGCATGTGTGACCTAAAAAAACCATGAACAAAGTCCTTTTGACATTACATTCTGGTGAAGCCAGATGTGTATTAGAGACTGCTGCTGCTGCTAAGATGCGTCAGTCATGTCCGACTCTGTGTGACCCCATAGACGGCAGCCCACCAGGCTCCTCCGTCCTTGGGATTCTCCAGGCAAGAACACTGGAGTGGGTTGCCATTTCCTTCTCCAGTGCATGAAAGTGAAAAGTGAAAGTGAAGTCGTTCAGTCGTGTCCGACTCTTCGCGACCCCATGGACTGCAGCCTTCCAGGCTCCTCCGTCCATGGGATTTTCCAGGCAAGAGTACTGGAGTGGGGTGCCATTGCCTTCTCCCGTGTTTGAGACTACTGTCAGTGTAATTCCAGCTTCTTAGCCCTTTCGAGGGTATTTACTTAAAACTGGCTTTTGGTTTTCTCTGGTTTCTGAATGCTAGGGCAACAAAGGTAAATAAAAATAATCACCCTGCTGGCAAGTGACAGGATTATTCTCAGGGCACAAGCTATTTGGTTTTTTTCTTTCTTTATAAACAAGGTTAAGTGGTCCAATAGAGTGTGAAAAAGAGGCCCTAGGTTCTTTCGGAAGGTTCAGTCTGGAAAGTGAGAACAGAAGAAAAAAGGCCTTTTAGGTACACTGGCGTTTACAATTCAATTTTGTTTTAATAGCTGTAAGGCAGACTTGTTCCGTCCACTTCCTTAAACCTTTAATAAAGTCTGCTACATAAAGGCTTTGCGTGATCATTTTTTACTTTTCTTTCTCTGTCTCTTTTTAATTTTTTTGTAAATCAAATAAAGAGTACATTCCTACTGTCCCACATCTGAAAGACAGGACAGTATTAGGTCAGCAAAACTTACTGGACGAGAACTTGGGCTTGGGAACCAAACTGCCTGGGCTTGGATCTTAGCAACAACACTTAGCAGCTTAATCTCAGGAAGTTATTATCTTTGTGCTTCAGTTTCCTCTGATAGTAGTAGTAGTTCCCCTAAGGTTGTTGTGAATATTAAACGAGGTATCTGTAAAGCTCAGAGAACAGAGTTTGGTTTGGTAAGTATGTTAGCTATTATTATTAATCCATAAGATACATTAATTTGATAAGTACCATAAGAATATAAATCCATTGAAAAGGGGCAGAGATCTTAGGAGCACACTGGGTCATAGGAGTTTATATCAGTCTGATCTGGATCTTAAGAGTCCAGGTTACAGCAGTGGCCATTGTGATTGTTCTAGGTTGGACTCTTTCCTTGTTGAATTCTTAATGTCTTAGCAGCACCATCTTGATGAGGCCATGCCCCCATGTGATAGGCCTGTGTTTGATCCCTGCCATTCATTCTGATATCCCTGGTCCTCCCTCCTTCATTTCAGCATTACCCCTCCAGCTGTAGAAAATATCTTGTTTGGGTCTCCACAGTTAGGCTGCTGCTGCTAAGTCGCTTCAGTTGTGTCCGACTCTGTGAGACCCCATAGACGGCAACCCACCAGGCTCCCCCGTCCCTGAGATTCTCCAGGCAAGAACACTGGAGTGGGTTGCCATTTCCTTCTCCAATGCATGAAAGTGAAAAGTGAAAGTGAAGTCGTTCAGTCGTGTCCGACTCCTAGCGACCCCATGGACTGCAGCCCACCAGGCTCCTCTGTCCATGGGATTTTCCAGGCAAGAGTACTGGAGTGGGGTGCCATCGCCTTCTCCAACAGTTAGGCTACATGGCTTAATTTTATTTATCTACATAGATTATTTTTTTAATGTGTTTTTCCCCCAGATATAAATTTTATTTGTTTATTTATGTTTTAATTTATTTTTAATTGAAGGATAATTGCTTTACAATTTTGTGTTGGTTTCTGCCATACATCAACATGAATCAGCTGTAGGTATACATATGTCCCCACCTTCTCAATCCTCTGTCCCACCTCTCCCCCATTATTTTTTAAACGTGTCTTTATCACACTTCCCTTAGCTGTTTGGCATCCATCTTCCCCAGTAACTGAGTGCCTGTTTAAGGGCTCTGACATTATTCACCTGCTCTCAACATCTTGTCCAGGAAGACTGGTTTGTCATCACTCTCATAGTAGGCCCTAAGGAGAGGATGTTATCAGTGGCCTATGGTGCTAGGCAGTAAGAAACCTGTGTGGAGCCCGCCTCAGGTCCACAGGCATACTATCAGTGCAAGGTGTGCAAACACTTCCTCTCAGTAAAGAATTTAAGAGCAGATAACAGAATCAAAGTTCAGTTGTCCCAGCATAGTTTTTGAGTTATTCTCATGAGCTATTTCATGAATAATGCTACCGTATAATGGTAGTGATGATGATAATAATCTAATATATGGGGACACATATGTGTCAGGCTTTGTTCTAAGTATTTCATATGTACTCACTAATTATCATAGGAATCTTGTGAAGTGTTTTCCCATTTTTACAGGTGATTAAACTCTTGATCTCTGAAACTGGGTTCTGTGTTTGTGAAAAGAAAATGCTGGATTTCTGTAGTCCTGTTTACTTCAGAGGATAAGAATGATCTGGCCAGGGAATGCAGTAATGTTGAGCTTTAAACCAATGATCCTCAAACTTTGGCATGCATCAGAATTACGTGGAAGGTTTGTTTAAAAAAAAAAAAAAAAAGATTTCCAGGCTCTACCACAAGAGTTTCAGATCTAGTGGGTCTAAGTAGTACCTAAGAATTTGTGTTTCTTTCAAGTTTTCAGGTCATGCTGATGCTATGTTGGGCTGAGCCCAATAAGGTGAGGTTGTGATGTCATTATTCAGAATTGGGGAGAACGAAGGCACAATTCTATGACTATAGGATCACCTCCCTTACAAATAATTAAACTCTGCAAGGCCAGTAATATATGCACATTTATATGTACTTATATATACATTTCTATTTATTCCACTGAAATGAGAAAAATATCTTTTACTTCTCTTGAAATCTACAGAGTACATTTATTTGTGTCATGCCTACTGACTTTAAAAAATATTAATAACTATTTTTAGAGCAATTTTAAGTTCACAGGAAATGGAGTGCAAAGTACAGCGTTCTCATAAAGTTATTGTCTCCAACATGCACAGCTTCCCCCACCATTAACATTTCCCACGAGAGTGGGATGTTTGTTACTATCAATGAACCTACACTGACACATCGTTATCATCCATAGTTTACATTAGGGTTCACTCTTGGTATTGTACATTCTATAGGTTTTGATAAATGTATAATAACATTATCCAAAGTCCCACTTTTAAAAAATAAGTTATTTTTAGCTATTACTAAGCAAATAAATTTTAACATTTTCTTTGCCTTTATGTTTTAGTTTTCCTCCGAGGTAAAATAATATTCGTTTTGCTGAGAGGATCCATCTATTCCTTGCGTCCCACTTCCCCAGCCCTGCCCTCCCAACCACACACACACTCATATACTTTTATTTTTTTTTGAAAGGTAAGGAAGGGGCAATAAAAAGATCTTATTGGTTAATTTAAATTTTTTTTCAATGTTAGAAATTCCCAGTTAAAGAAGCTCTGCTTCAGATTTCAATGGCAAATCAGCCATGGGATTAAGTGGATTAATGTAAAAAGCTTTCTCAAAAAGAACAAGAAAATCCACTCATTTTCTTCTGAGTGAATGTGTCTGTGATTTCAGTGACCCTAACAATGCAGCATGAAGCAGCCACCACACAAATGGATGGCGACAGCTGTACTCTAACACCAGGGAAGGCAGTGAGTGTACGCGTCCTGCACAGTTCTAAGAAGCTGGTCCTTATGTGACCCCCTTTATTGTAGGTGGTCGGGCTGTCCTTTCAACAATGCTTCACTTTATTATGTTAGCAAAATGTAAAAGGCACTGTGTTATGGCGGGAAGAGCTGTAGAGTTTTTAAATTCAGTCAAGTGTGAGTTTGAATCCTGGCTTGAGCAAGTTCTTCATCTCTCAGAGACCATTAAAATGGTGGCGATGGAGGACAAATTCTATCTTTTCAGGTTACTGGGAAGCTTAGCAAAGGGCTATTAAAAATGCCAGTGAGTACTCATCATTTTTGGCAAAAGCACTATGTTAAAACAACCATTCAATATTCTACAAAAACGATTATTCATAAATCAGTTCAGGCAATCATTCATTCATTCATGTTTATTGAGCACTTCTGTAAGTGCTCTGTATGAGGCACCATAGAGTATCAGTAGTTTTTTTCTGTTACTGCTTTCTTCTTTGTAATAATCTCACTAAGCAAGATATCAACATGAACTATTTTAGATGGTTATAAAAATATAAGCATAGTATATTTTCTTTAAATGTTTAAAAGTTAGAGACAGAAATAAGAACCATCTCCAAATATGAAAGTGATTTTCAGGGAAGTGAAATTATGTATGTCTTATGTTTTCTTCTTCATGTTTTATTTACATTTTCTAAACAATTTTTACAAATTTAAATGATTTGGGGATAATAAAAAGGACAACAAATTTTATTAGAATTTTAACAGTTTTGCTAATTCTGATAATCATCATTGCAATAATCAGTAATTGATTCCCACTGTACACTATTAGGGAGAAGGAAATGGCAACCCACTCCAGTGTTCTTGCCTGGAGAATCCCAGGGACGGCAGAGCCTGGTGGGCTGCCGTCTACGGGGTCTCACAGAGTCAGACACGACTGAAGCAACTTAGCAGCAGCAGTACACTATTAGGGGGCTTCCCAGGTGGCTCAGTGGTAAAGAACATGCCTGCCAATGCAAGAGATGGAGTTTTGATCCCTTGGAGGAGGAAATGGCAACCCACTCCAGTAATCTTGCCTAGAAAGGGAAATGCCACGGGCAGAGGAACCTGGAAGGCCACAGTCCATGGGGTCACAAAAAAGCTGGACACAACTCAGTGACTGAGCATGCACACATGTGCATTATAAATTGGGGGGCAAAGGAGGAATAAGGGAAAAAAACCCTGTGCTTGAGAGTCTTTCAACAAACTTATGAAGGGAGATGCTTCTTTTATATGTCAGTGGTATCCTGCTATCTTTTTAATTTTCAAAAGGACAAAGGATAAAGCTTAAAGTTTAGAAATAAGGGACTATCAAAATCATGAGAAATAATAACATATATCTTTCTGAAGAGAAAATGAAATTCTCTTAAAAAAGGAAAAATTCTTAGAAATCTTCCTCAGGCTCCAAAGTTAAATATTATATATGTTTGCTCTCTTTGGATAAAGAGTTTTAAAAACTTAGTTTCATTTCAATTCTTTTCAATTCTAGTCTAATTATACTTCATGCTGACTCTAATTACCAGGTTAATGTGAACACTGATAGGCTTGTCCTTTCCAGGAATATTTACCATGTGACTGATAAGGTCATTTCCCAGATCTGTGATTATGGGACTAATATCCAAAGTAGACCAAAGATGAAATTGTGTAGAGATCTCCACCGTTATGGAATCTGTGACAAATGGCAGGTTGTCCTTATGTAAAGAATTGTTGCTGTTTAGCTGTGAGATGTCAGATGTCAATTGCTCTGAACCACAAATATAGAAACATCCTGAACTTAACAAAAACATTTTCTTAAGTATAAACTAATTCAGCCAGACTCACAGAATATTTCAGAATGTTGAGGTGTATCCAGGGTTTGGGAAGCTTCAGCAGAGCTGTGGGTTCTGAAGACAAAAGATTAGAGTTATGGTATTCAGCCACAGTGGGGGTATCTCTACCTATTGATGATATTGGACACCTGAATTGCCTTCTTTGTCAGTGCTGCAAAGGCCTCAGAACTTATATTTGTAGTCTGAGAACTGAGAAGGCTTGATGACAACTCGTACCTTTTTTTTTCCCAGCATGAAACCCAATTATACTTCAAGGGCTTATACCAGCAAAAATAATTATTTCTTTTCCAAAGTTGATTCAAATCATTATCATAGCTGTTGGGCCTGAAGTGGGGAGAAAATTACATAAGGTATTATTACATTTTTTAAAAGGAAAACAAAATGTAATGAATACTATTTACCCCCCAATTCCCTATCTTTGAAGACAAATTTTATATAAAAGGTATGCTTCTTATCAAATTAAAGTGGTTTTTATAATGGACTTGATTAGTTAATTTTAAAAAGAGGAAAATATACTTTATGTAATATGTATATGCTGATGTAAAGGTCCATCTAGTCAAGGCTATGGTTTTTCCTGTGGTCATGTATGGATGTGAGAGTTGGACTGTGAAGAAAGCTGAGCACTGAAGAATTGATGCTTTTAAACTGTGGTGTTGGAGAAGACTCTTGAGAGTTCCTTGAACTGCAAGGAGATCCAACCAGTCCATTCTAAAGGAGATCAGTCCTGGGTGTTCTTTGGAAGGAATGATGCCTAAGCTGAAACTCCAGTACTTTGGCCACCTCATGCGAAGAGTTGACTCATTGGAAAAGACCCTGATGCTGGGAGGGATTGGGGGCAGGAGGAAAAGGGGACGACAGAGGATGAGATGGCTGGATGGCATCACTGACTCGATGGACGTGAGTATGAGTGAACTCCGGGATTTGGTGATGGACAGGGCGGCCTGGTTTGCTGCAATTCATGGGGTTGCAAAGAGTCAGACACGACCGAGCGACTGAATTGAACTGAACTGAACTGAACTGATGGTAAGAATGCAGTGTTATATAAAATGATCAGCAGGCAGTCATTTAGGTAATTCGTGGTGGTCAAACGAGGGTGGTATGGTGGACATCCATACCCTGCACTCAGGGATGCAAGCAGTGATGATTCCAACTCTGGGTCCTGGAAAATGTAAGGCCTACCTATTAAGTGGTGCTAGTGGTAAAGAACACGCCTGCCAGTTCAGGAGACATAAGAGATGCGTGTTCGATCCCTGGATCAGGAATATCCCCTGGAGGAGGGCACGACAACCCACTCCAGTTCTTGCCTGGAGAATCCCATGAACAGAGAGGAACCTGGTGGGCTACAGTTCATAATGTCACAAAGAGTCAGACACAACTGAATTGAAATAGCATGCATACATTGCAGTACAGTTTATTCCACAAATATTTCTGAGACTCTCTGGGCCAGGCTTCACACTTTATTGAGTAGATACCACCACAGAGGCAAACCTCTACTATCAAGGGGTTTGCAGCACAGTGGGGACAGTCATATACCAGCACCCTGATAGAGGCTACTATGTGAGCCTTGAATAGGGGGTTCCTGATGTCCCTTGGGCAGTGGCATGAGGTTTTGTTTTTGTTGTTTTGTTTTCAATAGAGAGGACACTGAGGCTTAGAGGAGTCATACAAACAACAAGAGACAAAGCTGGGACTTGGAGCCCATGTCCTTTGCCCATGGTATGCCAACTCCTCTAGGGGTGGGAAGGTCTTGTTGAGCCATGAGGTGGACAAAGGAGGACAGAGCTAGGTTGAAAAGATTTTTTTTTCTTTTTTAATATAAATTTATTTATTTTAATTGGAGGCTAATTACTGTACAATATTGTATTGGTTTTGCCATACATCAACATGCATCCGCCATGGGTGTACACGTGTTCCCCATCCTGAACCCCCTCCCACCTCCCTCCCCATACCATCCCAATGGGTCATTCCAGTGCACCAGCCCCAAGCATCCTGTATCATGCATCGAACCTGGACTGGCAATTCATTTCATATATGATATTATACATGTTTCAATGCCATTCTCCCAAATCATCCCACTCTCTCCCTCTCCCACAGAGTCCAAAAGACTGTTCTATACATCTGTGTCTCTTTTGCTGTCCCACATACAGCTAAGATGAGGTGGTAGTTCTAGAAGACCTTGTAGGTCTTCATAGAACCATTCAACTTCAGCTTCTTCAGCATTACTTGTTGGGGCATGGACTTGGATTACTGTAATATTGAATGGTTTGCCTTGTAAATAAACAGAGATCATTCTGTCATTTTTGAGATTGCACCCAAGGACTGCATTTCGGACTCTTGTTGACTATGAGGGCTACTCCATTTCTTCCAAGGGATTCTTGCCCACAGTAGTAGGTATAATGGCCATCTGAGTTAAATTCATCCATTCAAGTCCATTTTGGTTCATCGATTCCTAAAATGTCAGTGTTCAGTCTTGTCATCTCCTGTTTGACCACTTCCAATTTGCCTTGATTTATGGACTTAACATTCCAGGTTCCTGTGCAATATTGCTCATTACAGCATTGGGCTTTACTTCCATCACCAGTCACATCCACAACTGGGTGTTGTTTTTGCTTTGGCTTCTTCTCTTTATTCTTTCTGGAGTTATTTGTTCACTGGTCTCCCACAGCATGTTGGGCACCTACCGACCTGGGGAGTTCATCATTCTGTGTCCTCTCTTTTTGCCTTTTCATGCTGTTCATGGGGTTCTCAAAGCAAGAATACTGAAGTGGTTTGCCATTCCCTTCTCCAGTGGACCACGTTTTGTCAGAACTCTCCACCATGACCCATACATCTTGGGTGGCCCTCCATGGCATGGCTCATAGTGTCACTGAGTTAGACAAGGCTGTGGTCCATGTGATCAGTTTGGTTAGTTTTCCGTTATTTGATTTTCATTCTGTCTGCCCTCTGATGGATAAGGATAAGAGGCTTATGGAAGCTTCCTGATGGGAGACACTGACTGAAGGGGCCTTGTTCTTATGGGCAGGATCATGCTCAGTAAATCTTTAATCCAACTTTCTGTAGATATGTGGGGCTGTGTTCCCTCCCGGTTGTTTGATCTGAGGGCAAACTATGGTGGAGGTAATGAAGAAAATGGTGACCTTCAAAAGGTCCTGTGTACACAATGCCACACTTAGTGCCACACTCAGTGCCCTGGACCCTGTAAAAGAAGCAGAAGATATTATGAAGAGGTGGCAAGAATACACATAAGAACTATACAAAAAATATCTTCATGACCCAGGTAACCACGATGGTGTGATCACTCACCTAGAGCCAGACATCCTGGAATGGAAAGTCAAGTGGGCCTTAGGAAGCATCACTACGAAAAAAGCTAATGGAGGTGATAGAATTCCAGTTGAGCTATTTAAAATCCTAAAAGATGATGCTGTGAAAGTGTTGCACTCAATATGCCAGCAAATTTGGAAAACTCAGCAGTGGCCACAGGACTGGAAAATGTCAGTTTTCATTCCAATCCTAAAGAAAGACAATGACAAAGAATGTTCAAACTACTGGACAATTGTACTCATTGCACACGCTAGCAAAGTAGTGCTCAAAATTCTCCAAGCCAGGCTTCAACTGTACGTGAACCGTGAATTTCCAGTTGTTCAAGCTGGATTTAGAAAAGGCAGAGGAACCAGAGATCAAATTGCCAACATCTGTTGGATCATCGAAAAAGCAAGAGAGTTCCAGAAAAACATCTATTTCTGCTTTATTGACTACACCAAAGCCTTGGACTGTGTGGATCACAGCAAACTGAGGAAAATTCTTCATGAGATGGGAATACCAGACCACCTTACTTGCCTCCTGAGAAATCTGTTTGCAGGTCAAGAAGCACCAATTAGAACTGGCTGTGAAACAGCAGACTGGTTCCAAATCAGGAAAGTGGTATGTCAAGTTTGTATATTGTCACTTACTGCTTATTTAACTTATATGAAGAATGCATCATGTGAAATGCTGGGCTGGATGAAGCACAGCTGGGATCAAGATTGCCAGGAGAAATATCAATAACCTCAGATATGCAGATGACACCACCCTTATGGCAGAAAGGGAAGAAGAACAAAAAAGCCTCTTGATGAAAGTGAAAGAGCAGAGTGGAAAAGTTGGCTTAAAGCTCAACATTCAGAAAACTAAGATCATGGCATACAGTCCTATCACTTCATGGCAAATAGAAGGGGAAACAGTGGAAACAGTGAGAGACTTTATTTTTGGGGGCTCTGAAATCACTGCAGATGGTGACTGCAGTCATGAAATTAAAAGATGCTTGCTCCTTGGAAGAAAAGCTATGAGCAACCTAGACAGCATCTTAAAAAGCAGAGACATTACTTTGCTAACAAAGGTCTGTCTAATCAAGGCTATGGTTTTTCCAGTAGTCATTTACAGATGTAAGAGTTGCATTATAAAGAAAGCTGAGCACTGAAGAATTGATGCTTTTGAACTGTGGTGTTGGAGAAGACTCTTGAGAATCCCTTGAACTTCAAGGAGATCCAAGGAGTCCATCCTAAAGGAAATCAGTCCTGAATATTCATTAGAATGACTGATGTTGAAACTGAAACTCCAATACTTTGGCCACCTAATGCGAAGAACTGACTCATTGGAAAAGACCTGATGCTGGGAAGGATTGAAGGCAGAAAGAGAGGGGGATGACAGAGGATGAAATGATTGGATGGCATCCTCAATGGCATCATCAGTGGCATGAGTTAGAGCAAGCTCCGGAAGTTGGTGATAGACAGGGAAGCCTGGTGTGCTGCAGTCCATGGCCTCACAAAGAGATGGACACGACTGAGTAACTGAACTGAACTGTGAAGATGAGGTGACCAACTGAATGCTGATTATGACTGAAGGAATAAGTAGGGGTGACTCTTGGATGGAACTCTGCCTTGGGCAAGTAGGAAGATAGTGACACCCGCTACCAAGAAAGGGAGATGGAGTGGTGAGAAGTGGAACAGGAAATGTAGTAATGTCAGCTTTAGATTGATTGTGTTCCTACGGCTTATGCATCTAACTGATGTTTAAAGCTGACAGGAGAGGAGCATGAACAGGCAAACGGATTTTAAAAGCCTTTGGCATGCAGTTGGTGGTGTAAACTGTGTGCGAATATGACATTTTGTGAATTAGAAAAACCAGGATAAGTGGAACAGTCTAATGAGTTTCATCTTATCTAGAATCAAATATTTAAGGCAACCAAATTCTTTACTTTCAAAACTAAATGAAAACTAGTGATATTTAACATAAGATTTAACACATGAACATTATTCAGGTAAAGAATTAAATACTTTCTTATTTATAAAGCTGGGAAACTTTCTTATTTTAAAAAAAAATTCTTCCTCCTTCAAGTGTCCTTGTTCCCCACCATTTCCCTGCAAAGGAATTCAGATTTGGTCATTTCTCATAGTACAGTTGTAAAGAAAGTGACCATCTGGTGATGTCCATGTGTAGAGTCTTCTCTTGTGTTGTTGGAAGAGGGTGTTTATTACAGGTTCTCTTGGCAAAACTCTATTAGCCTTTGACCTGCTTCATTTTGTACTCTAAGGCAAAATTTGCCTGTTACCCCAGGTATCTCTTGACTTCCTACTTTGCATTCCAGTCCTCTACAACAAAAAGGACATCTTTTTTGGGTGTTAGTTCTAGAAGGTCTTGTTGGCGTTCATAGAAACGTTCAACTTCAGCTTCTTCTGAAGGCATACATTTGGATTCTTATGGTATTGAAAGGTTTGCCTTGGAAACGAACAGAGATCATCCTGTCATTTTTGAGATTGCGGTCCAAGTACTGCATTTTGGACTCTTTTGTTGACTATGATGGCTATTCCATTTCTCCTAAGGGATTCTTGCCCACAGTAGTAGATATAATGGTCATATGAGTTAAATCCACCCATTTCAGTCAATTTTAGTTCACTGATTCCTAAAACGTCAATGTTCGCTCTTTCCATCTCCTGTTTGAACACTTCCAATTTGTGTTGATTCATGGTAACATTCCAGGTTCCTGTGCAGTATTGTTCATTACAGCATCAGACTTTACTTTCATCACCAGTCACATCCACAACTGGGTGCTCTTTTTGCTTTGACTCCTTCTCTTCATTCTTTCTGGAGTTATTTGTTCACTGATCTCCCATAGCATGTCGGGCACCTACCAACCTGGGGAGTTCATCTTTCTGTGTCCTCTCTTTTTGCCTTTTCATGCTGTTCATGGGGTTCTCAAGGCAAGAATATTGAAGTGGTTTGCCATTCCCTTCTCCAGTGGACCATGTTTTGTCAGACCTCTCCACCATGACCCATACATCTTGGGTGGCCCTACACGGCATGGCTCATAGTTCACTGAGTTAGATGAGGCTGTGGTCAGTTTGGTTAGTTTTCCATGATTGTGGTTTTCATTCTGTCTGCTCTCTGATGGATAAGGATAAGAGACTTATGGAAGCTTTCTGATGGGAGAGACTGACTAAGGGGGAAACTGGGTCTTGTTCTGATGGGCGGCGCCATGCTCAGTGAATCTTGAATCCAATTTTCTGTAGATGGGTGGGGCTGTGTTTTCTTCCTGTTGTTTGACCTGAGACCAAACTACGGTGGAGGAAATGAAGAAAATGGTGACCTCCTTCAAAAGGTCCTGTGCAGATACTGCAGCACTCAGTGCCCCCGACCCTGCAACAGGCCACCATTGACGCACGCCTCCACTGGAGACTCCTGGACACTCTACACATGGACATCACCAGATGGTCAATATCCAAATCAGTTTGATTATATTCTTTGCAGCCAAAGATGGAGAAGCTCTATACAGTCAGCAAAAACAGGACTGAGAAGTCACTGTGGCTCAGATCATGAACTCCTTATTTCCAAGTGGTCGTGAAGTCACTCAGTCATGTCCAACTCTTTGTGATCCCATGGACTGTAGTCTACCAGGCTTCTCTGTCCATGGGATTTTCCAGGCAAAAGTACTGGAGTGGGTTGCCATTTCCTTCTCCAGGGGATCTTCCTGCCCCAGGGATCGAACCAAGGTCTCCTGCATCACAGGCAGATGCTTTGAGATGCTTTATCCTCTGAGCCACCAGGGAAGCCCAAATTCAGACTTAAATTGAAGAAAGTTGGGAAAACCACTGGACAATTCAGGTATGATCTAAATCAAATCCCAAATGAGTATACAGTGGAAGTGACAAATAGATTCAAGGGATTAGATCTGATAGAGAATGCCTGAAGAACTATGGATGGAGGTTCATGACATTGTACAGGAGACAGGGATCAAGACCATCCCCAAGAAAAAGAAATGCAAAAAGGCAAAATGCTTGTCTGAGGAGGCCTTACAAATAGCTGAGAAAAGAAGAGAAGTTAAAGACAAAGGAGAAAAGGAAAGATATACCCATTTGAATGCAGAGTTCCAAAGAATAGCAAGGAGATATAAGAAAGTCTTCCTCAGCGATCAACGCAAAGAAAAGAATAAAATAATAGAATGAGAAAAACTAGAGATCTCTTCAAGAAAATTAGAGATACCAAGGGAATATTTCATGCAAAGTTTGGCACAATAAAGGACAGAAATGCTATGGACAGAAGCAGAAGAAATAAGAAGAGGTGGCAAGAATACACAGAGGAACTATATAAAAAAGATCTTTATGACCCAGATAATCATGATGGTGTAATCACTCACCTAGAGCTAGACATCCTGGAATGTGAAGTCAAATGGGCCTTAGGAAGCATCCCTATGAACAAAGCTAGTGGAGATGATGGAATTCAAGTTGGGCTATTTCAAATCCTAAAAGATGATGCTGTGAAAGTGCTTCACTCAATATGCCAGCAAATTTGGAAAACTCAGCAGTGGCCACAGGACTGGAAAATGTCAGTTTTCATTCCAATCCCAAAGAAAGATAATGCCAAAGAATGCTCAAACTACTGGACAATTGTACTCATTGCACACGCTAGCAAAGTAGTGCTCAAAATTCTCCAAGCCAGGCTTCAGCAATATGTGAACCATGAACTTTCAGATGTTCAAGCTGGATTTAGAAAAGGCAGATGAACCAGAGATCAAATTGCCAACATCTGTTGGATCATCGAAAAAGCAAGAGAGTTCCGGAAAAACATCTATTTCTGCTTTATTGACTATGCCAAAGACTTGGACTGTGTGGATCACAACAAACTGAGGAAAATTCTTCATGAGATGGGAATACCAGACCACCTTACTTGCCTCCTGAGAAATCTATTTGCAGGTCAAAAAGCACCAATTAGAACTGAATGTGGAACAACAGACTGGTTCCAAATCAGTAAAGTGGTATGTCAAGTTTGTATACTGTCACTTACTGCTTATTTAACTTATATGAAGAATGCATCATGTGAAATGCTGGGCTGGATGAAGCACAGCTGGGATCAAGATTGCAGGGAGAAATATCAATAACCTCAGATATGCAGATGACACCACCCTGATAGCAGAAAGGGAAGAAGAACTGAAGAGCCTCTTGATGAATGTGAAAGAACTAAAGAGCCTCTTGATGGAGAGTGGAAAAGTTGGCTTAAAACTCAGAATTCGGAAAACTAAGATCATGGCATGCAGTCCCATCACTTCATGCCAAATAGATGGGGAAACAGTGGAAACAGTGAAAGATTTTATTTTGGGGGGCTCCAAAACCACTGCAGATGGGGACTGCAGCCATAAAATTAAAAGATGCTTGCCTCTTGGAAGAAAAGCTATGACCAGCCTAGAAAGCATTTTAAAAAGTAGAGACATTACTTTGCCAACAAAGGTCTGTCTAGTCAAAGCTATTGTTTTTCCAGTAGTCATATATGGATGTGAGAATTGGATTATGAAGAAAGCTGTGCGCCGAAGAATCAATGCTTTTGAACTGTGGTGTTGGAAAAGACTCTTGAGAGTCCCTTGGACTTTAAGGAGATCCAAGGAGTCCATCCTAAAGAAAATCAGTCCTGAATATTCATTAGAAAGACTGGTGCTGAAGCTGAAACTCCATTACTTTGGCCAACTGATATTTAGAACTGACTCATTGGAAAAGACCTGAAGCTAGGAAAGATTGAAGGCAGGAGGAGAAAGGGATGACAGAGGATGGGATGGTTGGATAGCATCACTGACTCAATGGACATGAGTTAAAGCAAGCTCTGGGAATTGGTGATGGAGAAGCCTGGTGTGCTGCAGTCCATGGGGTGGCAAAGAGTTGGACATGACTGAGCGACTGAACTGAACTGAAGTAAAAGAAAGTGAAAGTCACTCAGTTACGTCTGACTCTTTGTGACCCAATAGACTGTATCCCTCCATTCTTCTCTGTCAATGGAATTTCCAGGCAAAAATACTGGAATGGGTTGCCATTTCCTTCTCCAGAGGATCTTCCCAACCCGAGAGTGAACCCAGGTCTCCTGCATTGCAGGCAAATTGTTTACCATCTGAGCCACCAGGGAAGTCACAGTGATAAAGAATCCACCTGCAGTGCAGGAGATGCAGGCTAAACTCCTGGGTCAGGAAGATCCACTGGAGAAAGAAAGGACAACCCACTCCAGTGTTCTTGCCTGCGAAATCCCATGTCCAGAGGAGCCCGCCAGGCTACAATCCACGGGGTCGCAAAGAATTGGATACGACTGAGCGGCTAAACAGCAACATCTACAGATGCTGCTGCGTTTCTTTTGTCACTTTATTTTTAGTTAAGACCCCATTTTTTCCATTTTCCCCTTTCTATCATTTATACATTCTAGGTAGTAATTATCTTATTTTGTTTGTACCTCTCAAAGCCTCTTTTTTGTATGTTGTTTTGTTTTGTTTTTATTGCTGTTTTTGTAGGTCTCTCCAGATAGTTCTGTTGTCTGTGCCTCTTTGCTCATCTTAAAAAGCATTCACATCCTATTCCCTGAAACTTGCAGTTTCCGCAGACTTAATCACTCCCTGTGAAACCTGCCCATTGTGACCTTCATCTCCTCTGGCCGACAGCACCCAGATGCTTCCTGTGAGACAAAGCGCAGGCACTGACTTGTGAGCTACAGGAAGCACTGTTCTTTTTTTTTTTCTAGTTGAAAATGCTAAAATAGTGTAAAAATGCACTGTGTTATCTTTTGATTATTGGAAGGGTGGTTCTCATGCTTTTATATTTTCCTTCTCTTTGGTGACGAACTTCCTAACCATTCACATCAATTGCCAGCCCCATACCAGGGTCTGGATAGAAACCAGACACACAGGTGAACTTGGTCCTGCTTGTTGGTGTCTCCAGTGAAAAATTTGGAATTTACAGACATAAAAACTGTAGACAAACTTTGATTGTGTCCTCTATCGGAGGAAACATTACCTATTTTTGAACAATGAGACCTATTTTAAAATTATTATTTAGAAATATAATTTGATGGCCACACTTAGATCTAAATGTGTCTGATATTCTACAAGGCTTTAACACTTCCTGCACAATCGTGAGGCTGAACAGTTAAGAGGAAACGGTGATGAAATCATTTGTCACACTCCCCTGCTTAGGCTCCTCTACCCAGGAAAGACGTGACATCACATCTTAGGCTGATACAATGCTAAAAGCACAGTCAGCAGGATGTCAACCTGTTTTTTCACACTCATTCATTCAGTAAATATTCATGAGAGCCAATTTTTGTCAGGCACTATGTTAAAGACTGGAGAAGGCAATGGCAACCCACTCCAGTATTCTTGCCTGGAAAACCCGATGGATGGAGGCGCCTGGTAGCCTGTAGTCCATGCGGTCGCTAAGAGTTGGATACGACTGAGCAACTTCACTTTCACTTTTCACTTTCATGCACTGGGGGAGGAAATGGCAACCCACTCCAGTGTTCTTGCCTGGAGAATCCCAGGGACGGGGGAGCCTGGTGGGCTGCCGTCTATGGGGTCGCACAGAGTCGGACACGACTGAAGCGACTTAGCAGCAGCAGCAGCAGCATGTTAAAGACTGAGGATGAGTACAGTACATTGGAGAGCTATGCAAGACATTGTGAGATCCTGGAGGAGAGAGATTCAACTCCACCTGGGGTATGGAGGGGGTTGCTGCTGTCAGAAAAGCTTTGGGAAATTATATTTAGCTCGTTGTCAAAGGTTGAGTAGAAGCTAGGCAGGGAGGCAGAGGTGAGGGGTTAATAAGAAGAGATAGGAATGGAGAGAGTCTGAGCAAAGTATGAGGGCAAAGAATTGAATGCTGTATGGGAAACAACAGTCATTTCAAGCTTTCTGAAATGTGGAGTGTGAGATTGAATGGTGAAAAATTAAAGGTATGAGATTGCATGGCTGGAAATGAGGGCATAGAGGTGGGCAAGGGACCATGTTCCATGTCAAGAAAGTTGGACTTCATTCTGAGGAGCTAGGGCTCCATTAAAAAGACAGATATTTTAGATATAACTCTAGGGCTAGAGAAAACAAAATAAATGTAAATGAGGTGAGAGAGGAGGTTGCCACTGTGTTTAAGCGGAAACAAGAGACCTAGTTTTAAAGTCGTAGTTGAAACAAAACGGAGTTGAGGTAATGCAAAGTGTTTAAGCAGAGACAAGAGACCTAGGAATAAAGTAGTAGTTGGGGTAATACAAAAAATTTTAAAAGTATTTTGAGGTAAAATCATCAGAGTTTTGTGATTTCACTGATTACATATGAAAATTAAGATAGATGGCAAAGTTAAGAATGATACCTAGGTTTCTAGTTTAAATATTTGTTTGAACAGCTGTATCATACACTAAGTAGAGAACATAGAACAGGCACAAAATTAAGGGAAATCTGATGAATTGTTTTGGACATGTTGAATTTGAAATTTTGTTGTTCATTCTTTGGACTTATCCAACCTATAGTTCATCATATATATCCACTGGGAGATCAAAACCAAGAGTTTGAGCTTGGAAGCCATTAGTAGACATATGGTTCTTAAAACACAGGTGTGGGTGAAACCACAGTAGGAAGAGAATGTTGTAGATGGAGAAAAGTGCAGTAAAGCTCTGGATCTGAGCAATATTGAATGCTTGTGCAGAGAAAACAGGCAAAAGGAAGACTCACAGGAATAAGAAAGATCAGGAAGATGGCTCAGAGACCAAGCAGGTAGAGTTTTAAGAAGCAGGAGAGAGATGACCAACAGAATTAAAACAAAGTTGCCTTCCACAGGTAAAGACTGAAAAATAGCCCTAGGATGTGGGAACTCAGAAGTTTCTTGGGAACTTAGGGAAGCAATGAGAACAATTTCAGTCTAGTCATGAAGCAGATGTTAGATTTTGCTGAGTTCTCAAGCAAATGGGAGTGTATGTTGTGCTTTTGAGATATTTGGAGAAAGGGTAAAAAAATGGAAGGGTATACCAGAAAATAGAAGTTGGACCAAAGGAGATTAAAAAAAAAAAAGATTATGGAAGAGTCTTGTACATGTTTGAAGAATATTGAAAGAGGAAGAAGCCAGAAACTCACCCAGCCTTCAGTGCCTTTGCTGTGCCACCTGACCCTACGGTGCTTCACTGTGAACAGAAACTCAGAAACTAGGGCCTCAATAGAGCAGAGTCTGGTTGATCCAGTTTTGGCAACCAGAGATACTCACTAATGAAATATGTTGTGTTTCTGGTTAGCACATTGCTTGGGGGTGAGTTGGGTAATTAAATGAATTAGTTGAAGTGGTATAATCTAACTTCTTCATGTCTATAGAATGCTGCTGGGTTTTTTGAAAAAAAAAAAAAAAAAAATTAGATGGAGATTGCTTCCCTTGTGGCTCAGCTGGTAAAGAATCCACCTGCAATGGATGAGACCTGGGTTCGATCCCTGGGTTGGGAAGATCCCCTGGAGAAGGGAAAGGCTCCCCAGTCTAGTATTCTGGCCTGGAGCATTCCATGGACTGCAGTCCCTGGGGTCACAAAGAGTCAGATACAGCTGAGTCACTTTCACTTTCACTTTCCTAAGTGAAGGTATTAATGAAAAAAATAAAAGCAGTAAAACTGAATGTGTTGTCTAAAATGAAGATTTTTGGATTAAGTAATCTAGTTTTGCCCCTTATTAACATAGATGATTGAGGGTGACTTGCTTCTACTCTTTTTTTCCCTTTATTTTTGAAATAAAATTTCAACCTTAGGACTCCCTCTTAGAGTCTACTTTCTTTCATTTCTTTTATCTAAAAGAAAGGAGGTTTATCCTTAAAAAAATATATAGTGATTCTAGATACCTAGGTGTCAATCTAAGCAAAGGACTTTGGGTTACTCCTGCTTGGGCAGAGCCATAGAAAGGACTTTGGTTTGGGGTGGGTGGTGGGAATGAGGGATTTTCTATTTTGTGAACAAGACTAGTAATATTCACCATTTTTTAATATGCTACCTAGGCAGGACTTTAGGCTTTTAAGGATATTCTTATGCAGAAATATCACATTTTATCTGTGATAGATATATTCTTGAAAATTAGTAGATAAAATCTTGCTCAAATGCAGCAAAAGAGTTATTTAAAAGAAAGCCTATAGCAAATCTTTTCTTAAACCCAAGGGGCATTTTTAAGTGGATCTATTGAGGAGATAGGCATTTTTGTGATCGGGCTTTGTCACATGGAGGTTGAAGGACATCTGCAGTAGACAAAGCCCCACCACATACAGAAATCAGAGAACTTTAATCGGAGTCACCTCTTACTTTTACTTCAGTGAGTCAAGCTCTGATTAGCAGTAATAAATTCTGAAGATCAGGGCTTGAGGTCTCCTGCATCCAAGGGTAATTCCACTGAGCTACTGGAGGATAAAGAAAGTAGGATGCCCCCCCAGAATGTTTGTAAGGGGGACTGAACTGGGGCCAATATAGTCTGGAGCACAGATGATCCTCAGCTTGGATGCAGACGATAAACAACATAGCACAGAACAGTCTGAAGCACAATCACTGAACAGCTCTTGGGTCAAAGCTTCAGATGATTCCATAGCACAAGGGCTGAGTGTTAAGTAGGGAGAGATTTTGCAAAACATCAGATATATGTGTAAAGAGAACTGACATAGTTCTTTGATTTTATGATCTCTAAACATTGCTTTAAATGTATATTTTAGTAGAATTAATTATCATATACTCTATCAGCCTTATAGCTAAATTTTATGAATGTAATTACATATGATTTGTTTGTGTTATCACTTTTGTATCACACCCCTTTTTTTTTAGCTTTCCTAGTTGCCCTCCTTTACCTTTATTCTAGCTTTAGTGTTAATGCCACCCTTTTTCTGTTAGACATTGTCTTGGCATACCTTCTGTCAGCACCCTCTCTTTTGGACATGTGTTTATGTTATGTTTCTCATTGACATGAAATATAAAACGCATAGAGAAAAAATTTTAATTCCTACCCTTCAAATGCAGACGTTTAGTTGATCACCCTGTTCTAGGCATGCATTTTGGTTTTCTGCTTTTAAGAATGACAGGCAATATTTTGCCATGCCTTAAAGTTAATACAAGACTTTCATATTCACTAGTCTGTTCGCTTTTCACAACTATCCTAAGACAAAGAGTTATGAGTTTTGTTTTTAAAGAGTAGGAAACTGATGCTCTTGAAAGATGATGCAACTCTGCCATGAGTGGACAAAGTACCATGTCGTCAAAAGAATACTCTTGGGGAAGTCAATAGGCAATTCCCTCAAATAGACTTAATGAATTTCCATGGTTGAAATAACAAGAAGGAGTGTTGGAAAGCAAGTGAGTTAAGGAAAAATAACAAAAAGCAGCAGCAGCAGTTACAGTCACATCTCAGGCCACCATGAGTTCCCTACGCAAGTGCCTTTTGACTGCCAGACATTACAGAACCCAGCCCCCCACCAATTCCCACTTTTTATCAGAAGCCTTTTTTTCCCCCAGAGTTCAAGATTGCAAAGAGAGAATGAACATTTTGTATTCATTTAGTTTGTGCAAGGACAAAGATGGTGGGGCTTGGCTTGCAGCATTTGGCAGGTTGAGGGCTCCTGACTTCATTAACTATGAGGCTTTCACATGTGTACAAACATACACATATACAAACACATGTCTGCTGCTGCTGCTGCTGCTAAGTCGCTTCAGTCGTGTCCGACTCTGTGCAACCCCATAGATGGCAGCACACCAGGCTCCCCCATCCCTGGGATTCTCCAGGCAAGAACACTGGAGTGGTTGCCATTTCCTTCTCCAGTGCATGAAAGTGAAGAGTCAAAGTGAAGTTGCTCAGTCGTATCCGACTCTTCTCGACCCCATGGACTGCAGCCCACCAGGCTCCTCCGTCCATGGGATTTTCCAGGCAAGAGTGCTGGTGTGGGGTGCCGTTGCCTTCTCTGAAACACATGTCTACAGATACATAAATCAAGTTAGTGAAAAGAAAAATTAGACAAAGTTGGTTAATTTTTTGTGTGTTCAGTCACTTAGTTGAGTCCAGCTCTTTGCGACCCTGTAGACTGTAGCCCATCAGGCTCCTCTGTCCATGAGGATTCTCCAGGCAAGAATACTGGAGTTGGTTGCTATGCCCTCCTCCAGGGGATCTTTCCAACCCAGGAATCGAACCTACGTGTCCTGCATTGCAGGAGGATTCTTTACCTGCTGAGCCATCATTTTAATTCATTTTAAACTTAACTAATAATTACCTTACATGTATCTAATCCTCTTCTTCTGAATAATTTATTTAAAAATGTATTACTGTTACAATGGAATATATCCAAGGAAATAATCCCTAGAAAATATTGGGCAAAACCATGCACTTCACATATTAATGAACCTTGAATGCCACCAAGACACAAAAGAGTAAAAGCAAACCTAGGCTGTGCTTCCTTGCATGTGAAGAATTCCAGTGAAGAAGGTGTGTATGGAGGGTGTCTGTTTAGTTAATTATAAAAACAAATTCTCAAGAAATTATCTTCTCCTTAAGTTCCTTCACTGTGTACTGCTGATCTGGGCCCTGGCTGAGCTGGTTA